>NC_137608.1:30634231-30668231 GCF_963280865.1 Gymnoscopelus braueri
GTGTGGGGCTGTGTTGGTTTACCATCGACTGAGGACAGCAGTGCTGCAATGTGGGCCCTGGTGACCGAGCTTCTCTTCAGCTTCGTGCTGCTGGCTTTTCTGGTCATCAGCTGTCAGAATGTCATCCATATAGCCAGTTCCTCTTTGCGTTCGGTACTTGCCTTCATACACTCTCAGCTGGACCGAGAGCTGGGGGAGGTGGAGGGAATGGCCGATGAGGAGGAGAATGTTACCACCAGAGTGGTCCGACGGAGAGTCATCCTCAAGGTACCGAACCATACAACCACGGAAAACAATAGACGGAAAGGGGACCACTGTACTACATATAAAGGAATGGGAAAGGACTAAAAACACATTTGGGGAAAAGCTGAGGGATGCAGTGCGTATTTATGTACTAAAACAAAGAGATGATACAAGGTTTTTCTGGATAAATGTTTGGACAAGACTATGTTGAGTTGAGGGGCGTGCCCCAGCTGGCAGAATTGGTGGTATAGTAGCTAATTAATAATAATGGAAATGCTGTATATTTAATTGGCAATAACATAAAAATTTACTTGAAAATTCTGGATTTATGGAGGCAGATCAAGTAAATCTAATATCTTAATGATTTTTGTCTTGTCATGCACTAAAATAATACTAGAACCACAGATGGGGGTCAAATTTAGACTATGGCTAAGTTTGTCTTATTCTATTAAGGATGTGAACAGATTTTCCCGGGCTCAACCAGTTGGGATTCCAGCCCTATGGCATTTTGCTTCCTTTCCCACCCCCCACCCTTGTCTCAACAAAGATAATGACCCATGACTTTGTGGATTGTGGAGGATAGTGAGGCTTTACCTCGGCCTATACTACTCCCTGTGGACTTGTCTGAGTGCTGGATTTGTTTTTGATCTCATAAATAGCCGCGTTGGCGCCCTGCTAATTATTAGGAGGAATAATTGTATCATCATGAACCTCATCAGCTGTAATTACAGGTGCTAATGCCACAGTACAGCATAATTTAAGTGAGCTCCATAGGTCTTACATTGTTGCTTCTAAATACAACCCCCTCCCCCTTCCTCACACCCCTCTCCCCCTATTATCTCTGTCTCTAGTGGGAGTGGGTTTAGCTACGACGGAGCAGCTAGTACTGTATGCAGCCTCAGCTCAGCAAAAATAACTGATTTTCATACTAACTACATGATATATGAAAACGCGAGAGTTTGCAACACAATGTCCGCCAGTCTGTCACAGGGTTATTATAGTTAACTAAACGAAAACTAGAATTGACAGAACATTTTAGATCACTCACGAATAGATTGAGACCATTAATAGATTGAGAACATTTTATTTATAAAATGTAAATACAAGTGTGAATATTATATTTGATCTTTGCATTCAGGCTCTGCTATACATTACTCCCTGCTCAGCATATAGAAGACAACCATTTAAGAGCAGGGAGATAATACATATATAACGAACCCCCCAGGGGAAAACAGAACCCTTTAAGGGAAAGCAGAGCTTGCTGGTGGTGCTGGGGTGGTGGTGGGAGCAAACAAAGCGCATAAAAACATTCAGTGGTAGCACAGAATCAGAATCAGAATCAGTTTTATTGTCACATCACAGGTTTACAGAAGTAAAAGAGTGGGTGAAATTCGTTTTCGTGCATAGTTCCCATCGTATTGTTATTTCCATAGAAAAAAAGAAAGGGAAGAAGAAGAAGGGGGGGGGGGGGGGAGAGATCAATCAAACAAATCTACATATTTACACATAGTAACTGACAGCTGACAGCTCACAGCAAGAGGAAGTACAATGAATCGGGTGAGCTTAAGAAGACCTCCAATTTGGTCAGCTGCTTGACACGTCACATACAACATCGCCCATTTGGTGCTGCACATGCGTATAAACCTCTCGAATGTATCTGCCTGAACTAGCTCTCAGGCTACGCGTCATTTAGCAAAACAACAAAAAAAAACGACGAGGCTTCACAAAAAATCTAACTGAAACCATATTATGTGATAACAAAACAAACTAAAACTAGCTAAAATCATAGAGAAAATGGGCTTCATTTTCATTAGCCAGTTATTCATCAATTGCCAATATTTCTGAGCTGTTGAAAATCGCCCCTGACTACCCCATATTGCAATGAAAAACAAAAACTAAGCCTAATAAAATCAAAACTAGCGAAGGCATAAAAAAAACTGCAATTGAATTAAAAAATTTCAAAACTACATAAAAATAGATTAAAAAACTAATGATAAAGGAAAAACCAGAACCTTGGTTTGTTCAAACACTGCCACAGTTAAAACCCATTGATGGATATCCCTTAAAGGGATATTTCACTTTCAAAAAAATCTTTGGTCATTTTATCATCTACTCAAGCTTTTGGGAGCACCCCGGACAGTTTTTAAGTTGCTTGATGCAGTATTTAGATATTTGATATTCATTTTATCAGACACGCCCCCTTCCTATACAAACCCATTGTAACTTCAAACTCCATTTTAACCATGTTAGATTCATCGGAAACACACGTCCTTGGTTCTGGTGACTGACATCGTCCTTCTAATACGTGAGGAGACCGTGTTTTTCAATTACTTTTTTGGGGGGAAATGAAAAAAATGTAATACAATAAAAAATAAAAATAAAGTGATCGAAAAAACATGTTAAAAATGGAGTTTGAGGTTATAATGGGTTTGTATAGGAAGGGGGCGTGTCTGATAAAATGAATATCAAATGTCTACTGAATCAAGCAACTTAAAAACTGTCTGGGGGGCTCACAAAAGCCTGAGTAGACAATAAAATGACCAATATCCCATTAATTGAGGGCTTGAAACGTGTAATGTTTTAACTTGGATCTAAATGTATTGAAAAACATGACAGACTTTTAACTAATACTTTGTACATGAAATTAATGTTTTTCTAAAAAGTTAAGTAATATTAAAAGTAATATGTACATCCTAACTCACACATGCAACCTCGCAGATAACAGCTTATCATGAATCACGTGCTTGTTGACGTGTCAATGATGACACGCACTACAGAGGCATTTTAAGGGGCTCTCTAGATTCCACTTTGATTTTGTTTGCTGACTCCAGGCTTTGCATTGTCACCAGATAACCTACCATCCAGCAATTAAGAGTCAACTGTCTTATACATTAAGGTTTCATCGCTGAAGTATGGCTTATATTCCATTCCACTCCATTACATCATGTAGAGGTGGTGATTTGTGCTTTTGCAAATGGCAATATTTAACATGACAAATGCTTTTTTCATCCACAGGGTGATGAGGCAGACGACCTTCCTGGAGGAGAACATGTCAGTGAGGAGCAGTTCACAGATGAGCATGGAAACATTGTCACAAAGAAGGTCAGTCATCCCAGTACGCTTTCTGTGTTGTAGACTGGTGGTCTGGTAATCAGTTTCCTCACAACGCGCCTCACAAACCTAGCCTGGGATCCAGCCTGATTCACTACGTTCGGCTGATTGTTTTCTCTCACTTGGCTTATCAGTTTGGCCAGCCTCCTGTTTGATTCGTATTTCAATTACGTAGGTCAGGAAGTGACTCGAGTTTTACATTGGACAACACTGGTCCCGCCCCCCCCCCCTAAAGACCCATCAGAAGCCGCGGGTCGTTTTCACTCGTGCTGTGCAGGGAGATAGGAGGCTTTCCAGACTGTATAGCGAGTGAGAAAAAGAAATCCGCCGAACGTAGCGGAGCAGTCTGGATCCCAGGCTATCACAAACCAGCCATTAGAAATGATTATACCATTAATAATCACGAGCAGTTCATTAGTAATGATCATGGGAAGATGTCCTTTTTATGGCGTGTAGTGCATAGAAAGAGGTGCCTCTTCCCCTTTAGATTTGTAGATGATTGGCTCATCATCTAAAATGTATTGATTGATTGATTGCTTGATTGCTTGATTGCTTGATTGATTAATTTATTTATTTATTTATTTATTTATTTATTTATTTATTTATTTATTGATTGATTGACTGATTGACTGATTGACTGACTGATTGATTATTTCCATTAGCTTAACTCTACGATGTATAAAATGTTAAACAACTACAAAGCTAGCTAAATTCCATTCAACATAGCTTTCCTTCTCGTCACTATCTCACTTGTATTGTCCTCCATCAACTATTCTCTCCCTCTCCTCATTACTCATTGCTTTCATCATCAATCTCTCCCTCACCTCTCTGTATGCTTGTGTCTGTGTACTGTGTACGTACGTGTGCTTGTGGTCGATGTGACAGATTGTGCGGAAGGTTGTGCGCAGGGGAAAGGGTTCGGGTGAGGAAGGGGTTCAGGAGGTGAGCGTGGAGAGCTCTCTGCAGGATGCAAACGAGATGGAGATCGATGCTGAGCAGTTCATGAATTACGCCATCCTGGGTCGCGACAGCAGCAAGGTGGGCTACTGGTCTGGCCTGTCTGTCTCCCAGCCAATGACAGGCTGAGGACTCAGAACATCTGAGGCTCCCCTTTTACTATAAGTGTGGGGGTGGGGGGTGGGGGACTCAATGGACTGAGTTGAGTTGCATTTATCGCCTGATGGTGGCCTCCTTTCTAGACTCTGTTGAATTCATGTTGTAGATGGGTCGGACTATATGTTGAAATCATCGCCTGCAGCAAATTACTAGTGTGTGGTTTTAAACAAGAAACTGTGTGTCACACTGAAGCTTGAAAGATTCGCCTGACCCTGCTTTGCCAGCCTACTACTATCCAGGTGGCTTAACCTGCATGAGCTATATCGATCAGTGTAGGCCAAGAACAGTGTTTGTGTGATTATAATTAGATAAATGCTGTTTCATCTTATATCAGTCCTAAATCTGTACAGATTGAATGAGTAATATTATGGTTGGATCGTTGTGTGCTTGTTGACCATCCCTTGTTGGCTCATATCATTCAGTAAGCCTCACTCACCCCTGCTTCATTTTACCATGTTCACTACAGTGTCTGGATTTAGGTGAAATTACTGAACCTGCTTTTGCGCTTTGCTGTAGCGTCGTAGCTTGCCTGTTGTTTCACTGGGTCGGCTGAAACAACAAACAGTGCTCATAGATTATTGGCTTCGTATAACCCCATGCAGTATTCCTTGATGTCAATAATATCTGTGGTCTGAAAACAGAGTTCATACTGTATTGTGAGATTGAATGTATGGATTGTGGTTCTTGTTGCTCTGGTAATGTAATCCATTTTCTTCCCATCAGTAATCCCATTGACTGACTCTTCTGTCCACTAAGCCTCTATTAAAGTCTGTGGTCCTATAACTGTGACTGTGTGCTGTATCACTCCGACCTGCAGGACTCAATCAAACCTGAGTCCAATTTTATTTGTAAATAATTATTGGATATTGTTTTAATTTATGATAAAGTACCAGGATACGAGACAATTGTGCCCAAATTAGAACAATATTGAGCGACTGTAAGTTAAGTTAAGTTAACAGTTAAGTTGTCAATTGCAGTAAACTGTCCACTGTTTCCAGAATTTTCTGTGATTCTATAACGTCAACCTTTCTGGCACTCAATTAATCATATCCATATGGCACCTACTGTAAGTAAGCTAAGATGAATAATTTGCAAATACTATTTGACCCAGGTATTTTCCATATCCATTCTGGATGTTTCTGATACCGTTTCCCTCTTATCTTATCTCCTGTCTTTCCTACCTATCCTATCCTATTTGTCCACACTTGGCTGTCTGTATATAATTTATCCCTGCATGTTTTCCTCTACTCACCTATATTTGAAAACAATTCTATCCTATTTTTTCTCCTCTCCTTTTTTCTGTTCTCTTTATGTCCCCTTGTTTATCATCTCACTGTGGCGTCCATCTGCTCTGCTCCGTCTTCCTTTCTTTTCTTGCTCCATTTTATTTTCTTCCCATTATTTTAAACTACTAATATTCCCCACCTCTCATTGTACTCCCATCAATCCTCTTCTCCTCCATTCTTGACCCCTGGCTCTCTTGCATCACTCCTGCCGCCCCTTCCCCCCTGATGTAGCCGGATATTGTGGATATGAAGAAGGGTGCTCAGATAGTGAAATGTGCCAGTCTGCGGAGAGTAAAGCAGTGAGGCAGACAGAATGCCACGTCCCTGCAGGTACGGGACTGACCCACAGAGCCTCGTCTGACCTGTGGGCTAGACCATTTAATCCTGTCTCTCTGGATTAAATGCTCCTGTATGTGCCTTTAATTCAGTACTAATACTGACAGTGAAGTTATTAATACAGGATGACATTTGATGTGAATCAACAATTTAACTACTGGTTAAGAATGTTAACATTACTGCTAAGAGTGCAAAAGCACCCTTTCCAGTGCTTGAAATTGTGGATTGGCACTTGTCATTGTCATTTTTTGATTTTCTTATGCCTCCAAATTTACTTATTCTGCTTTGGTTAGGACACAAGTAGGGATATATTCAAATAGATTTTATTTTCTTTACTTCAAAAGAAGAAAACAGCAATGTTTGGAACTTTCTAATTTCATTACATCTATTTTACTTCTTTAAATGTCGTAAACCAGTGAAGCTCTCATAGGCTCAAAATACAGGCCATTCATATCATATATCTATAAATGTGCAGAATCTCTGCCTGCATGACTGTCCCTAGCGTATCTCGAGGCCGTCTAATGACCGATCAACTTCAAACTTGGTGTGTATATCGCTGAGGACCGAGGGAGGGATGTGCCGAGTAGGAAGTTTGTCGGATCAGTGGTCCTCGAACATATCTATAAACCTACAGTACAAATCCCCATTCATGCATATCCCTGTTGTCATGAATTTGATGTTATAGTAATAGGCTGGCCTCCAAGTACTATGATAATGGGTACTGTACTCTGTCAGCGGTTAAAACGGGTATTGCATGACCGGGGAACATGCATTCCCAACAGGCCTAATAAAAAATTTGGGCAACTGTGAAAACCAATAATATATTTGAAAATTTGCATTCGGGATTTCGACAGCACCACAGTACCAAGGCTTTACTTATTAGATTCACAAACAATCTTTTAATTAATTCTGACATTGGTGACATTTACAGACTTGTTTTGTTGGACTTGAGTGCAGCTTTTGATACCATCATAATATTCTTATCAATAGATTTCAGCAGTGTATCCTTGGTCTCAAGGTTAGATTGTAGGTCCAATACTTTTTTCCATATAAATACTTCCCCTTGGTCACATTATGTAGGCACGACATCTCCTTCCGGCTTCCATTGTTATGCAGACGATACACAATTATATCTTCCAGTGAAGCCTGATAAAATCCTTTCCTTTAATTGAACATATTACTCCTATTTTAACTTCCTTACATGGTAGCCTGTCTGTTCTAGGATTGATTTGGAGGTTTTACAGATTTTTAAGGCACTTCATGGCCTGGCCCAAATTAAATTTGGGAGTAAACCTATCTGCAGCCTGAGATCCTCAGGCAGGAAACTGCTGGCTATTCTTGAGTTTGGGCTTAAGACAAAAAGTGTGATCGTGCTTTTGCTGTCAGAGAACCTCGGCTCAGGTATTACCTGCTTGAGGAGCTCAGGCTAGTTAAAGCGGTGTCTTCTTTCAAATCACTTCTAAAACATGCTTTTATCAAAAGATCATTCCATAATTAAAAGTTGTTTTTATACCTCACTACACTTTATATTTTACACGTTATGGTTTTTTTTATTCAGTTGCTGATTTTATTTTATTTCTTCAGTTTTATGTAAAACACAAAGTGCTTTAAAGAGTTATTATTATTATTATTATTATTATTATTATTATTATTATTATTATTATTATTATTATTATCATTATTATATGATTATCTTCATCATCATCATCATCATCATCATCATTAAGTAGAAATGCTAAATGTTGTGATGATTATAATACAAAGAGGCTGTTTGCTTTGTTTTCTACTGCTCTAATACTACATTGCCATAATAAAGCATGTTGTTCGAACTGTCTGCAGCTGAATAGAATGCTAGTGAGGACTATTTTATGGTCAAATATGTGAGACCATTTGTCCTTTGAAAGAAAAGCTATTTGGAGCAACTGTAGCTGCTTTGTGTGTGAGTGTGTGTGTGTGTGTGTGTGTGTGTGTGTGTGTGTGTGTGTGTGTGTGTGTGTGTGTGTGTGTGTGTGTGTGTGTGTGTGTGTGTGTGTGTGTGTGTGTGTGTGTGTGTGTCTGTGTGTGTGTGTGTGTGTGTGTGTGTGTGTGTGTGTGTGTGTGTGTGTGTGCGTGCGTGTGCGTGTGCGCGCGCGTGCGTGCGTATGCGTACGTGTGTGTGTGTGTGTGTGTGTGTGTGTGTGTGGGCGTGCACGCATGTTTAGATGTGTGCACATGTGTAAAAGTGTAATCTACTACTCTGGTCTGATGCTTTACAACATTTTTGTGATTGACTTACATTTTCTAAGTTTAAGCCCCTGACATTCCTCACTGGCATTTCACACTACTGAATGTTAACCCCTGTTGTCTCATGGTGTAGTGAGTGAATGTAGTCTACCTTGCTTTGTTGCATCAAAGAAACTTTGAAGCAAATGTCAAAGGTAAACTGCAGTGACAAATTAGCTGCAGAGTACCATTGTGCTACAGGCCTTTTAGCTAAGGACATTTGTAACACAGACAGATTGATAGCAACACAGGGCTGTTTTTAGACCCCTATGTCTAATTACAGACTCAAAGACTCACACACACTTTTAAACCTAATTTATATTTTGTTGTACAACTGTGTCATTTAACCCAAATCACTTAATATATTTTTTTTTTTGAGTGAAATGGTTGGGTGACAAAGTATAAATTAGCCCTTTTACCGACTAAAAGGATGTGTTTTGCAACATGGATGCATGTGACAGCTTCAATAGATTCCTTACGGTATGTATATTTGCACTGGTCAGGTGTAGTTGGTTAATTAAATGTATGTCCTACATCAGACTTTTCTCCTCTATCCACAGGGTTCTCCACAGGACGCAACCCCCTCACCAAAATCACCGTACTTAGACACATGACCGGCAGCAGGTGACCGGAGGATGAAGGCCCATGAAGAGGCAGACGAAGAGAAATGAACAGCAACAAACACCAACTCAATCATAAAAAATCCAGATGGCTATGCCAACTATCAGCACGCACCAGAAGAGAAGGATATGGATTTACTTGTAGTTTTTCTTACCTTTTTTTTTTTTTTTTTAAAGAAAAGTCAAAACATCTAAAACAAAGCTAGAAGCATGATTGTTTCGTATAAAACAAAAACCAAACAGAAAAAAAAAAAAAAAAAACAGCAACCAAAACGTGCTTCCTGTTATCTGTATCAGCATGAGTGACTGCTGCCGCATGGCCTGTCTTTAACTAAAATAATGAGGGAATATGGGGCGGGAAAGGGAGGGGAGGGATGGGAACAGGACACTCCTGTATGGGACGGGCAATTGGGCATGCAATGTAGGGTAGGCCTACGCTCAGACACTTGCCCGTTTTCTAAATAAACAGGACAAGTCTGTCAAACTTAAGGAAAAGTGAAGCTGTAAAGTGTAAAATAATGAGAATTGCATAATCTCTAGGCAACAGGTTACTTCCCCTCCTCCCTGCCACACTGAAGCCTAATTTATCCTTCGCTGTATGTCCATGTTCACTTGGAAATCTGTTATTTTGGGCGAGAGGCACGGTCGTACAACATAGTATGAATTAGGCTTAATATGACTCTTCCAGCTACAAACATCACAAACAATTTTCAAACTACTAAATGTCCCAGTGCTCAAACATCAGTATGCTACACTTTCACCCAAGGTTATCGGTGTTGTACATAATATGGAATGCACTAAAATGCTATACTGTACGTGACTGTGTGTTACGTGCGTGTCGTTTGTGTTATAAGAACCCTATGCGATGCCAATGATGCTGCTGTTCCAGATACTTACGGTATTCCTCCCTGTTTTTCTCCTTTGGTTCATTCAATCTGAACCTATATATTATTCTATATATCTTGAGGTCTTTGTGGGTATGAGAACAAACAATTCAAACTGTTGTGTCGCTCTGCCTGTTTTATCCGTCGTTTTTTTGTGTGGCAGGTCGTTTGTTGATTTGTGATTTCCATGTGCTTCCACCCTTTTGCTTCTGACATGTCGGAGTTTAGAGGGCACTACTGGCTTCAGCTACTTACTGTGGTTCTGTGAGTTTCGAGGGCGGGCAGGCTTCTGTGTTACAATTCTACCTATCTGTTCAGAGTGGTTTGTTTTTGTGGAGGGTGATATGAGAGACAGGTGTCATGAAATATTATCTCTAACTCCTTCCTCGTGTTAATGTGTACTGTGTCCTCGTGGTCGGAACCTGTAATGATCAAGTCTCATATATGAGCCAAAAACCTGTTACCTGTGTTCTCTCCCTTCTTCTGTTTGAATTCTGCCCTGCCCAGTCCTCTCCCCCAGCGCAGTCCAGTCCAGCCCAGCCCAGCCCAGCCCAGGCAGCCTCTCAGAGTAGATGTAGCAGTCCTGTCCTTGTCCAGCAGGGGTCAGGATCACCTTCATTTTAGTAGCAGTGTCTCTGTGTTGGGCCATAAAGACCTCATCATTACCTATGAGGAGAATTAATAGACCACTTCTGCACCGGCAGATGATGTCACTGGATATGGGTAAAGGGACTGATGAAACACTGGGAATAATGTAGTGCCGAGACAGCTGGAGAGAGGAGAGAGCGTTGTGTTGTGGACGTGTTGAGTTCGATGTTTGTTTTCTTGGGTCCGTGGAGTGTAGCAAAGACAGCCAGTCACCAATCACTGTGATGAGAAACTGTAATACTGACCCCACGACTGTGAGCCCGAGTAGCTCTTCCCAAAACCCAACAACACCTGTCTCTTGTCTCAGTCCTTTATTTATTGTTATGCCCTCCTACATGATTTACTGTCTTAACTTCACTACAGAAGAAGCAATAACACTTAGGAGTAGAATTCACACATTTTTGTGTGTGTGTGTGTGTGTGTGTGTGTGTGTGTGTGTGTGTGTGTGTGTGTGTGTGTGTGTGTGTGTGTGTGTGTGTGTGTGTGTGTGTGTGTGTACACGTGTGTGTGTGTGTGTGTGTGTGTGTGTGTGTGTGTGTGTGTGTGTGTGTGTGTGTGTGTGTGTGTGTGTGTGTGTGTGTGTGTGTGTGTGTGTGTGTGTAGTTCATGTTCATAGTTGTTCATAGTTCATGATTAAGTTCCTTAAGCTTGGGCGTTCAATCTGTTAATCATAGCTTTACTTCAATCAGAGAGGATGTCAAAACATCAGTATACACTTTGTTACTTTGCTTGTTTGGAATATATATATATATATATATATATATTTTAGTCATAAGAAAGACATAAATCAACATACTGTAGTAAGAAACTGCTGCTCTTTTCCTCACAGAATTTAGGGTTTGATTCCTGTGTGTTTCTGTGGGCTCAAAGGATTAAAGGTATAGAACTTCATACCAGCCATCCCATCTGTTTGTGTTACTCATTAGGTGAATGGAGATGTGTGTCCAGTGTCCACTCATACTTTATTTAAGTCTTAACGACTTCCATGTTCACCGGTAGAGAAATTCCTACGAGTGCGTGTGTGTGTGTGTGTGTGTGTGTGTGTGTGTGTGTGTGTGTGTGTGTGTGTGTGTGTGTGTGTGAGAGAGAGAGAGAGAGAGAGAGAGAGAGAGAGAGAGAGAGAGAGAGAGAGAGAGAGAGAGAGAGAGAGAGAGAGAGAGAGAGAGAGAGAGAGAGAGAGAGAGAGAGATTTATTCAGTATTGGGTATGCAGAGATAGATTATGAAGTGATATTACAAATGGGTGTACAGAAGAGGCTCCCAGAATATATATAATATATATTTCAAATTCACAAAACACATTTTTTACTGTTGATTTACCTCAATAAGTGTGCCATCCATTATTATATCAATTACCATTACACATTGCTTCCTACCTTTACATTAGATCTCCAATTGAGACACATGTAATCCATCAACAGTCCATTGAAATGTTGCAATAAATAACCATCTATTAGTCGGGTTTTGTAGCCAGAAACTATGAATGTAAGGTCTGTGTATAAGCTAGGTATACACTGTACAGTATGTTAGAATGATAGGCTATCAATTATTTTATTTCAACTCAGGTTCTGCTGTTCCTCAAACATTTGTCTTAGTTCCCAGTTCATTTGAAGCATACATGCATAAGAATAACATATCACCCATGCAAAGTAAGTGGAGAGAGTAAAATGGAGAAGCCTCAAAATAGGTCATGTTATATTTTAACAAATATACTTTCATCCAAGATTATCTTCATTTTAACCCTGCTTCACAGACTTTGGAAAAAGTGTTGCTAAGTAAAGATTTTTACTGTAATGTAAATGGTCCCCTTTGCTTCGGAGTAAAATCCTCATTTGTAAATCTGAGTTTGCAAATGGAACCAAGTAAGGGTTATGGGTAAATTTGGTTCCATTTGTACACTATCAGAGTTAAATGAACACTGCACATTTTACTGTGTAAGTGTGTTTTGTTTAACCAGGGGCCACTTACCGTATGAATCCAATGTTGATAGGGGGACATCTACAGATTTATGGAGGGCAGTCTCAGCAGCCACTGTTTGTGGCGAGGTAAAGGTTAGATAGCACTGTGGGGCGACGTGGTGGCTTCACTGGCTAGGCTTTCAAGACGACAAGCATTTTCCCTCAACACAGCCCACCCCTGATCGATTGCTGCCCCCCTACCGAATAGGACATTGAGCCAGTTCTAAGGCTTCCACTTGGTGACAGCTAGAGGAGTTTGGAGGAGTCCATTTAAGTGCAAGGAGAGGGAAGGGTGGTTACATTAGACAAAATGGTAATAATGGAAAACCCTGCACTGAAGGACTACTGAGGTGATGACATGCACCAAGTTCATGCAAAAATATTTACTGTTGCAAAAACTAGAGGACACATGTATATTCGTTTAGAATGGATTGAAGACATTATTAACGCAATAGCATATTACTCAATACTAAGGAATGCAAATGCGCACATGCACAGAAAGTGTTTTTAACATAAAAGGCTATATATATATATATATATGGAATATATGAAAAAGTATATATATATTTACTTAGAATGCTATGCACCCTTACTTGTCAACTGGGATTCTAGTTATGTTATGGATGTACTTTTAGCATCATACAGCTGTAGCTACCAAGAGACTGTTGAGTTCTGGGTAATGCCTGCAACATGGGGAAAAGAGGGGCCTTGTGGGTATTTTAAACTTGTTTTGTTTGCTTTTTGTTATTGTTATGGAGAGGTCAACATGAAAAAATACATGTAAAAGCCTTTTAATCAAATGAAATCAGAAGATATCTATTGACAATTTACCCTGTACACCAGCTCAACATTTACAAAATTAATAAAGAAATGAAATGTCTTTTTGTTTAGTGTATATGACTATGTGTGACATCACATGCTTATGTGTAACTAGACGTTACATTACAAACACAACACTAGATTGGCCCTATCCCTTCACCTTGATGGGGCCCCTGCTCTCAGGTTTCCACAATAGCTAGAGCCCATATGAAAAAAAAGCTTTCTGGGAACTGTTAGCTAGTTGAGTCATCCTGTCTGTAAGCTTGAATCAATTTTCAATATCTCTCTATAGGCTATTATTAATTGAATTTGTCAAAAAATGAAATGCACTTAAAAGTTCATGCCACAGTTCTTATGTGATGTATGCAGACCATGTACCATGTATCTCTTCAGAATAGAATAGAGTAGACTACTAAGATCACAAGGTGATACTGTAACTGCACATACATGACCTCACAAGATGACCTCACAAGGTCAATTTTTTCCCCAGACATGGATATCAGATCAACACTTGGGGGAAATTCAGCTCAACCATGCCATATTTTTTTTAAGAGTGCTTTAGATACTTTTATATTTCAAAACAAGATACAATAAATACATTCATTTTTTATTATTTTAGTTTTTGTCGCATTCCTAAGCCAATAATTTGATGACCAGCGGAGTCCCCGGAAGGAGACTGAAAGAGCCTCCTATTGACCGATGACCCAGTAATCAAATTATTGGCTCAGGAATGCAACAAAAACAAAATAATCTCCATGAATTCAAGGCTTCAATGTGGTGTGTAATTGATAGAAAATAAGTAATTTTTGGGCGAACTACTCCTTTAAGACACGCGTTTACCATTCTACATCAATAGGGGGCGATATGACTCTAGTTTTGTCACCCCCTGAGCCTGAGAATGTTTCCTGTCTTGTGTGTTGTTTTTGTGAGTGTGTGTGTGCGTGAACGTGCAGCGCGAGAGAGTGAAGGAACGTGTGCTCAGGTCCTTTTAACAAAGAACCTGGCCACTTCTGAGATTGCATGTTGTAGTATGAAAAGCTTAGATAATATTTGCACTTATGAAAAAGAGGTATTTATTTTTATTTATCACAAAGTAGCCATTGTATTGAGCCATAGCTGAACCAGGCGCTTAAGTGGCTTTGTTTGTAAAAGAAAATATATTTCTGTCTGATAGTATTTAGTTAGCTAGATATAGTTTATTAAAGTAAACGAAGATGTCTACAGGCTGCCAGCAGACCACCAGTGCCACCAAGGCCATTCCAACGACCAGACGGGTGGCCATCAACGACGCAGAGCACATGCC
Organism: Gymnoscopelus braueri; assembly: GCF_963280865.1. Classification (NCBI taxonomy): domain Eukaryota; kingdom Metazoa; phylum Chordata; class Actinopteri; order Myctophiformes; family Myctophidae; genus Gymnoscopelus; species Gymnoscopelus braueri. Next base: position 30,648,817 of record NC_137608.1, read on the forward strand.
CCACGACTACTGCACTACTCCTGGAGGAACACTGTTTAGCACGACCCCCGGCGGTACGTTTAAGCACAACTACTTTACTGCACAAACACTTGAAACAATGGGTTAAATAGTCGAGTAAAACCTGTTGTAGTTACTATTTCATACAGTCACGTGGAAATGGCAATGCCATTTAAAAAACCCACCGCCCACGAGGTGCGCCTGCTGTCAACAACAGCACTTTTGCCCATCTGGGAGCCCTGCTAACGGTGCTAAGCTAACGTTAGCCCCCTGCGAGCTATATGTACATGATGCATCATCAAACAAAAGCCTGGACATTATTTGGCATGATGGATGAAAGGCAGCATCGACCAGCTGTTACAGCAGTGCATTGCCCTACAACACGGCCGCCCACGGCAATAACATGATGAATACATTTTATTTAACAGCTGGCAGCAGTCATCAGGTCTGCATGCGCATGCTGTATCCTAGCCCCGTGTGGAACCTCACTCTCCACGATAGCTCCGAGATGCGGTCCCGCTGTCTCGGGTCCCGGCAGAGGTAGAGTCCGTCCAAATGCAGGGAAGACCATCTTTTTCGCACTCGTATCCAAAAAGTAAAAGGTGGTCCGAGACACTTACTGATGTTAGCAATTTCGCCGGAAAGTAAAGTTTAACCAACGGGGTTGAAAAATCCGTTTAAAACGCGTATTTAGTCAGCCTGTGCCATGTTTTCCCGTTCAACCCGGAAGAACCCCGGCCTAGCAGGTGCCATTACTGCTCCCGATTCGGCTACAATGGGAAAACATGGCACAGGCTGACTAGATAAGCGATTTAAACGGGTTTTTCAACCCCGTCGGTCAAATTTTAATCGCCGGCTAAATTGCAAACATCTGTAGGTGTCTCGGACTACCTTTACTTTTTGGATACGATGTTGCGAAAAAGGTGATCTTCACTGCATTTGGACGGACTCTACTTCTGCCGGGACCCTACAGAGCGGGACCTCATCTCGGAGTTATCGTGGAGAGTGAGGTTTCAAACGGGGCTAGCTGTATCCTAAATGCTAGCCCTGAAACATGACTGTCAAGCGTCATGTGAACCATGGCTACCTAAATGCTACACAAGCGCGCGTAGGATGACCATTGCGTTCTACAGTCAGCAACAGTACATTGCTTGGTGGACATTATGATTGGTCAAAGTCAAACCTACTGCAAGGCCAACATGATGCCCATGAGTTTGTGTTTTGAAGTTGTTTATATGGTCAATGCGCCTGGCGCATCAACTTGTGCGAACTTGTATATAAAGTTTGCTCCATGTGTCCGCATTCAACGTTACACTTCCTCATTGTTGTCACGGCGCCACTGGCCAGCTGGCCTGTTGCAGCTTGACACAGGGATGATTAACAACAGAACCTGCAGTCATCTGTTTATGAATCATTATTATGACCCTGCTGTTGCAACAAACTTGTCGCCAACTGTACTCACGAACACATGGCCTATTATTACACTCACTCACTCACTCACTCACTCTCTCTAGGAAAATCTGAGGTGTCCTTTATGCATATCACATTAATATGATTTATTTCATACTGTTACCTTGTAGTGAAACACATTTCCAGTTTGAATAACATGAGTATGTAGATGTATATCTTTTTTTTTTACAGTACACTGTATCAAACAAAAATACTGTGGTATACAGTATCTCACGGTATTACATATTTTATTTTTGGTACTAGGGCCAAGACGAGTATCATTCTTTGAATATATTTTTTTATTAGCTTATCAAATTAATGAATTGAGTAAAATATTAAATTATGATTTTAAACGTATTGTTTCTAATTTATTAATATGTGATTCACTAAAGCATTGTTTTAAAACATATGTATATATATATATATATATATATATATATATATATATATATATATATATATTGTCGAGACCTTGACCTTTTGCGACCAAGTCGCGCTACCCACTATTTGGGGGTTTAGCATTGCGCAAGGGGCGTTCCCTTGGCCGAGTTGCTATCTTGCGACACCAGCCTTATCCCTGAAACACCTGCCCTACCGCTTACATTATGCATAGGTGTGGTTTGGGCATTACATTAATAAAAATAATCGTGCCATTGCCTTTAGGAGCCAGCTGCTATGCCTTATGCCCAGTGCAATCTTACGTTCTCTGCCCATGGAAGAGGCAGTCCGAGTTGTCTGACATTGATTGCCTAAAATAATAATAAAATAATATTTAACACTCACACATTGCTGGTTATAGAGAACTTTAAATTACAGCTATCGCTTGTGTTCTGGATTAATTAAACTGAATGGTCTGGTGTGGTTATAGCAAATGCAGATCAACATTTTATTTGTCTTTGATAAGCTTAACTGACAACCGCTGATGAAAACACAACTTATATTGATACAAGGAATTAACAGTCACACTTTTGTGGATTACATTAACATTTTAATGACAATCACTTAATTCAGAAGGGCCTTATCATTGAGACGCTTTTGTAATGTCGGACACTACCCAACGTTTGCGTCATAAGCTCTAGCCTTTGATTGCCTTTCAATAAAACCATATTTGATACACGTAAGTATCACCCACATGTTACTGATTATAGAGAATGCTATATTATTGTAATCCGTTCTTTATTTCCTGCACAATGGATTAACCAAACCAGGCCCGGCGTCACGGAGGGGCGCCTCAACCGGACCATCTCGCCCCCTAAGTCAAGACTGCCAGTTAATTTTTTTAAATACATTTTAATTAATTGCGTTTCGGGGTCAAGCCTTCCTCAGCGTGTTAAGAAAGTGGTCAGTGGTGTGTACTGTACCATAAGGGACTGATAGACAGACAAACATGACAAGGACTTAAGCTGCTGTTGGTAAAGTTGAGAATTGGGAGTGAGAGAGACCTGAATGTTGTGCCCCCGGCCCGACATTTCCATTGCAGGTGCACTCCATCAAACGGATTTGGCATAGCGGGTGGTCTGAGAAACCGCTACGCGCTTTCCCATATGTGTGTGGGCAAGATAGCATTTTTTTCATGTGAAATAATAAATTAATAAATACAGTGAGCTCGGAAATCTCGGCTGTTTATACTGCGGTAATACCGTAATATAGTATCCACAAGTTTCATAGGGCATTGTGGGCATCACTTCCTGTCGATTTGATCCCTGATACCTGATCAAATCGACAGGAAGTGATGCCCACAATGCCCTAGGAAACTTGTGGATGCCGTTACATGCCTAGTCCCTAGTAATGTACTCTTCAGTTTGGGAGCCCTCTTATGTCTTCTTACTTCTCCCAACCAAAGGTACCAGGATCATTTACGACCGAAAGTTCCTGCTGGAGTGTCGTAGCTCCCCACTGACTAAGACCCCCCCACGTTGCCTGCCTGACATTCCAGGGGTGACCAGCCCCACCTCTAAAGACCTCATCAATGAGAAGGCCCACACGGGAGAACCACTGAATAACAACATCATCACTGCACCTGATAACAAGAGCACTGGTAAGTACAGTGACACTGATACAGGCTAGACGGGTCTACACTGACTACGCTTTGTACACTACACAGGAAAATCCTCAGTGTTCATTTAAGACCAAGAATAAACAAATGGAACCATATGGAACCTTACGGGTCTATTTTAGTTGCGTTTGTACACTCTCAGAGTTGCAAATTGATAAATAAACACAGTTTTTACTGTGCAATATCCTCTAACATAATACTCAAGTATTTTTGTTAAGGCTGTGGAGCTTGTAAAGCCATATCCTGTTTTATAATTACCCACAAGAACATCGCTGTTATTACTGGAATCAACATCTTTCTGTTGTGACTATTTTAGCAAGATGGCAAATATCAGCCAAAGATGTGGGCACTTGAAAGCAGGTTATGTAAGGTGCACATGAAATTAAAGGACGACTTCACCGATTTTCAACCTATCTTCATATAATTGGTCCTCACTAATACTCATGATAAAATGGTACAATTTATTTCTACTTGGTCTGTGTCTCATAGGAGGGCTGTGGACAGTCCAGAAACCCGTCTACCAGTGACTTCATCGTTAGGCATGATTTTTTTTTCCAACAAGATTTTTATTAACACAAGAGCAATGGCTTCTTTTATTGCATTGCAACTTTCCAGGACTAGAAAGCCTGCAGTTTCTATTAGCTTGGATTCCCCATTGATGATGTCACTGGTAGACGGGACTCTGAACTGTCCACAGCCCTCCTCTGAGACACAGACCGAGTAGAATTTTCTTTTACCATTTTATCATGAGTATTAGTGAGGACCAACCAATTATATGAAGATAGGTTGAAAATCGGTGAAGTCGTCCTTTAACATCCCAAATAAGCTTGTAACTGGGATATCTGAGGTAGTATTCCAGATATTGTGTGCATCTAAAGGATTCAGTCATTTATATTTTCAGCAGTGGGGTGTGGGGGGGTCGAATGTGACATTGGTTAAAGGTGGTTCTTTTTCTCAAATGGGTTCAGTACACTTGACAAGTGAGTAGACTTGACATGTGAAGACATGTAGGTCACTATTAAATAAACATTTGTTTTAAATGCATTTTGAAGTTGTGAATTGTTAACTTAAGTATTGTCTGGAAAGATACAAAAATGAAGTCCCAAATAGCCATTTAGATGTGATAATTGTAAATTAAAATATTCCCAAATGAGAACAATATTACAATTATTTTAAATTCCAAGAAAGTTGCTGTAGGTATTATTTTTTACAAGCACCATGCTTTTTCATGTCATGAATCATCTATGCTTTTAATTGCATATGGTGTTATGCAGTGTACTAAAATATGTGAACCCATTGTCATTTTAAGGTGATGATGCACAGTTTGAAATGGATATCTAACTTCCGCTGGAATTTGCCGTTTGGCTGAAGAGATGTGAGCCGCCTTATTACCCACAAGATGCTGTAGAGGAGAGAGACTCAGAAAGAGCTTCTGCTTCCCCATCCTTCATTCCATGATCACAGAGCCACTCTCTACACAGTAAACTCCTCAGTGACTGTTGCAGGTCCATTTGGTTCTATTTGTACACTCTGAATAATAAATGGACAAATTAACACTGTGTGCTGTCTTTGTAAGAATGTGTGTTTAATCTCATTTTAAGTAAGATTCAGTAATATTTCCCTGGCTGCCTAAACATAACAAACTGGTTCCAATGTGACATCAGCTGTGCCTTCTTATAGTTGTTACACCTAATGTTAAACATTCATCTATTTTCGAAAGATGAATTCGATTTTCATAATACGATTTTCATAATACTGTATAATTTGTTCATGCTGATTTAAAAAGATTTTTCATTGTCATACAGAGAATGTAAAATGTCCCTTTGTTGATGGTGTTTAAACACAGATTTTCCACACAATTTTTAAGGTGACAAAGCATTAAAGCAACAGAAAACCTACTGTGTTTTCCTCTTGTGTCAATGAATTTTCACACGGATTGAATTACATGAAATCTGTATTGAACTAATGTGTCCTAGCAAAATCAGAAGAATATCTTATGTCACCCCACCCCTCACTAACCAGGGTAGTGTCTTTGGATCAGCTGGCAGTGTCACCCAAATACACATTTCCTCAGGGCAGTATTATCTGTGAAAGTTAATGACTCGTGAAGTGTTTATTCTGATGTTAATAGCCTTTCAGCAACAAAACGCCACTTTAAACAGGATGAGATACCATAAAGTATTCAAAGGTGTACAGTACCTGTATACTGGCTGTTCATTTATGTATTTGTTTTAACTTGATATGGTGCCTCATGACCTACTGTAGGAAACTTCCATAGTGCTCTTCTGGTACAGTGAAAACGATATCAATGGAATTCCCTAGCAAGGGCACTAGCCATTGATAACCTTTCTTGTCCAGTGGCCTAGGGGGGGAGAGGTCAATATACAGCTATCCCGATTCCTAACCCAAATCCACATACACAGGGTGCATAGTTGGGAGTATTCCTAACTTTCATGGTCTGTGATAGGGAAAGGTCATAGTGTCCACGTGTATGTGTAGTGATGTACAAATGCTCATGTCAGGCCTGAACAGGTGTTTGCAATGTATAGTAGGTTGAACAAAACAGGGAAATACTTGGTATCCCTGGCTACACAGAACATGTTTTAATAGCTTCAAGGTTGACCAAACATTTAATGTTCACAATATTTTACATGCTTTATAGTTTCATGTTCAAACGTGATCATTTGCCCATTCACTACATGTGTATAATATGCAGAAAAACTAAACCGACTGAAAAGAAAAGAGGCATTTCCCAAAAGACTAAGCAAATACATGCTTACAGCCTATATAGCACTTGTTTTTGTTTAAAGATGGGGATGTCAACTAGCTCCTTAAATTCTTGCAGAACAGGAAGTTGTACAGGATGGAATAAACTCGTTTATAGGATTCCAAGTATAGTGTGACTGCAGTTACCTCAATAGATACAGGATAGACAATAAAATCCTGAGGATTTTACCATGTAGGGCTAGGTACACTGGTATCAGTGTAAATGGTGGACACTAATTGGCTCTAATCCCTGCACTGTAAATCCATTCAGTTCTTTGACCACCAGGATATAAGGCAGGGTGAGGGACTCCAGAGGTACAGTATGTGTGAGAACTGACACATGATTTTAAAGGTTGTAACACTCCACTCGTGCTACTGTAAATCCCATACTGGCAGTCACAATCATAAGATTAGTGTCATCAACTTGCATATCAGCATAAGATGGTTGTTGTGTTTTCATTTTGCATTATCTAGACAATTCTTCATTATTGTACGTCTGTAAGCTCAGGTAAAAAAAAAAAAAAACACCTATCCTTATTTGGCCATTTTAGGAGAATTACAAAATCACCAATTTCTCAAATTTCAAAGATCATCATTGTTTTCTATTGCAATAAAATTAATAGGGGGTGGTGGCCTGGACCGTTCTTAAATTCTATCCCACGCTATCTTCACAGTAGCTTCAGCATCTTGATGTTTACTCTTCCCTACTCGTTGCTTTCTAGTCTAGTAGTCATAGTCTAGTCTAGTAGGTCTCCTTGTCACCTCTGCTTCCTTACACCCCCCTAAAATAAACACACACTACTGCTTTCTCTTCACCATTCCTCCATCCCTGTCTCCTTCAATTTGCTTTTTTCTTTCCCCCCCACTCTGTCCGGCTGTTCACAATCAACAAAATAAAGTCTGAGCCTTTCTTTGGGGGCTGTAATGCCTTGAGATGATGTGTATTCAGTAATAAATCTAATATAAACAAAGATGTGAATTTGAGGTGATGGGGCAAACAATAACCATTAGTCAGCAGTCAAAGAACAGAAGCCATAAATGTGCAAAGTGGACTGAGGTAAGAGGAGGAAGGAATAGGACTCTTCCGACATGGTAGGTAGGTGCTATATATCAATATGTGTATTTACAGTACGGGGTAATTCATACTGGCAGTGGTGGTGATACATTTAAAGGTGTAGGGTAAGTTATATGTTTAGGTTAAAACAAAACGTTTTGTTAGAAGGTTAAAGGTAGGGTAAGTGATATTTTTTGGTTAAAACAACGTTTTTTATTAAAAGGTTAAAGCACTATATTCTGATAGTAATCATTGCTATGGAGTGTTTGTTCAGTCACAGGGGTATCCCCGTCTCTCCAGCTCTTTAAAAAAAACTGAAAATACATTTTCAGGTACTTGACAACATTTCAGTCAATCAGAAGAGAGTATCCATTTATCAGCTTTTTTATAGCGCTCCAGTTCCAATTTGTTCAGCTCATTTCTTTGTGTCACCACTTACAATTTCACTTGTTTAATCTGTATCCTGAGTCCTCTATCCTGATTGGATAAAATTGGTATCCTGCCCTGAAAATACATTTTCTGTTTATTGAAGAGCTGGAGAGACATGGAGACTCCTGTTACTGTACAAACACTCTATAGCAATGAGTACTATCAGAATATAGAGCTATTTGACACTTATTTTGACCAAAGAAAATCACTTACCCTACCTTTAATCTCCATATTCTGATAGTCACCATTTCTGACTTTATATTAAGGTCAGGTGTATAATGCGTTATAACCACATTTATGATGCCTTATAATACACTTATAAGGCATTATTACACTTGTTATAAATGTTCATAATTATGCATAACAAGTTAAAACAAGGTTTATGGAGTATTATAAGTTACAATAGTTTATGATGCATTATAATGCACTTATAAGGCATTATTACACTTGTTATAAATGTTCATAATTATGCATAAAAAAGTTAAAACAAGGTTTATGGAGTATTATAAGTTACAATAGAATGTATAAGTGCTGGTCATAATGCATTATAAACTCAGTGGAACAGCACATTATAACTACCAGGTAACACTTTACTTAAAGGTCGGGTCTATATAATCATGATTCATAACACTCGTTATGTTATAATTATGCATAACAACTTATAACAAAGACTCTTCATAACTAGCCAAGTTAAGGTAGTTATAATGTGCTTTTCCACTGAGCTACTGATGCATTATGACCAGCACTTATAGTACGTTATAAACGTAAGTTCATACATGATTTTAAGTGTTACTGTATAATGCCTGCATTATAAATGTGATTATAATGCATTAGAGACCCGACCTTTAACCATAATGTCTATAGTGTTTGTTCAGGGAGGGGTCTCCCTGTTTCTCCAGCTCATTAATAAACATATTATATATTATAATTATCCAGTTCAATTTTGTCTGCTCATTTCTTTGTGTTATCACTTCCACTTTAACTTGTTTAATCTGTGTCCTGTGTGAATTTTCTCCCCTGATTGGATAGAATTGGAATACGAAAATGCATTTCCTGTTTAATAGACATGGAGACTCCTGTTACTGAACAAACACTCTCTAGCAATGAGTACTATCAGAATATACCAAGTATAAGCTGATTCTGATTCTGATTGGTTAGACAATGAATCCCCAAAAAGTGAAATAGGACATCTCTGATATCAAAATAAATTGCTTTAATATATATTTTTACATTGTATGTACAAAAATACAAAATCGAATGCAGCATTCAGTATTTACAAAACATTTGCATGGCACCTTGTAATTCTTGCTGACGACATCAAATGACTGGGTGGAAATGTTCCTTTTTTCAATTCAACCAACTTAAACTGTGAGGATTCCAGGTGATACCATGACAAAAAAAACTCTGATATTACATGCAAGCAGAAACTAGGCTGTGTTGACAACAGGTCAATTATAGTAATTTCATGTTTTCCCACAATAGTCTTTTTTATGCTTGGGAAGTCAGTGACAACCACACTCCTCCACAATCATGTCCTCATGATGCCGTAAGACCACATCATCGTCATTGTAATCATAGTACAGCATGGACAGCGAGCTGAGGCGAGTGGGCACACAGGATGGGCAAGACACTCTTTCTGGATGGTGAAGTTTCAAGAGGCTCTGCAAAATAAATGAGAAACACATGAGAAACTATACAAAATGTTGCAATGCAATAGATGTCAAGCAATACATGTGTAAAATACCAAATACCAATATTGTATCTTACCTGCATGTACGCATGGTTTGTCGGCTGGAATGATTCATCCACTGGAGTAGGGCATTCTCCCTCACAGCGATAGGCGTTGTAGCGCTTAGGATGCACAATCCAGGCATCCCAGCCAATTTGGTCAAAGTCTACCCACATATCTACCTTCCGACAAAGTGGTCGCTGGGTGGCTTCTTGTGGTGGCCTGGTAGCTGTAATTGATCTCAGTCGCATCCTCTCCATTCGCTTGTGGCGCCTGCCTTGCATGTCTCTTCTGGCCCTGTCCATCATGACATATTTTGAGTGCTGCACAGTTTGGATGAGACTGTGTGCTCCATGGCCTTCCTGAGGCTGCTCATGTTTGGAGAAGATTACCATAATGACATGGTCCACTGTTGGATAGTTTGTCTTTCTTTGCATCCTTCCTAGATGCCTGAATTGGGTCTTGCCAATGACCTCTCCATCATCCCCTGAACCGCTGCCGCTGCCGCTGCCAAGGTCTGCCTCCTGTGCATGTTTTAATGTAGCCTCTTGGTTCATCACAGCGTCTCCCTGGTACAGCCAGTATTTCAGAAGAGCAGTCACATTAAAAACCTTCCACGATGGCGTTGTGCTATTGGGAGATGCACCAAAGCTCCCCAAGAAAAGGCGCTCCTCCCGAAAGCTTTGCTTTCGGGAGTGATATATGTCCACGGTGACGTGCTTGGAGGCAGAGAATGCTGGTATTCTGATCCGCAGCTCTGCCTTCTGGACAAGGTCGCTAGCAGAGATGGAGGACATGTCGAAAGTAACTGTCCATTTCTCACCAACTTGATGGCAACCTAAAAGAGTGGAGTGACAGTTTAGCTTAATGGCATGACAAATTGACACAAAACCAGTCACCACTCCTTATAATTCTAGACAAACCATATCCCTGGACAAATGTCAAAACACCAGAGTGGGTGGGTGGACAGGACAGGATGTGTATTGAAACCCCCTGTGCAAAGACGTCTGAGGGGCTAATACACACACTCTCTCTCACACACGTAAAACAGAGAAAGCCTTTTAAGTTGAATAAGCAGTTTGACACTTCTGGGTTGTAAAAGGCCAGGGTCTGATAACACAGATAAGGCATTAACCACAGAGCTGGTGGTGAAGCATGAAGTAGGCTACAGAGAAACTAACACACGAAACGGACACATCTGCGTTAATAAGCATTGAATCTGATAGCATACAAATTAAATGAACTAAACAGAACCAAGAATGTTAATGCTTTACATGTAGAATGTATAATAGCAGTCTAAATAGTTACACATTTAAAGGTGCACAATAGCACAAACATTGTACACATGTGCATCCTATATAAAGATGACTAATGCAAAGCTGTTAAATTCACTCACCTTTTGCCATCAAACTTAAGATGGAATCAGAGTTGTGTAGCGAGGGCTTGCCATTACGTGAACTAATGGTGCTGACAGCTATGGATGATGGAGAATCGGCTGTCCTTAAGGAGTGGTACAATTGCATCATGTACATAGGGAAGCTGATGTGATGGTTAGGGGTCTTCGCATATGCCAAACGTGTATGAAGATCTCTTGGAAAGCTGTGGTCCTGTGCTGATGCGACACCCTTGAGAACGCAGATCAAGAGAGTGCAGAATGTCGTGAGCGCTCCACCTTCCATGCTGTATAGTATCAGTTCCCTCTGGTTAACAAAAGCAGTTCCGACAAAGATGAGATGACAGAGAGTCAGAGATGAGCTCCTTCCTCCAGCTGGTCCGAGTCTAGAATGATGCTGTGGTGTTGTGTGCAGAGTGAACCCCAGACAGGCCCTTTTATAGTGGACAGCTGCCCTTTGATGACCCCTGGTCATTCCAGACATCTGAACACTGAACAGCCCTCTGATCTTCAGAGCATGTCAGACAAGGAAGAACTACTTTTAGCCAAGGTCATTGTCCTGTCACACGGTGTAGGCTTTTATATTCTTACTAGACCATAATGCCTTTGCAAAGCGGAAATGCACTAATACGCCAACTTAACCCATTAAGACCCGAGGTTGATTCTTCAAATACTTTCTAAATCAGTAGTTCTCTAACTTTTTAGTGCCAAGGACCAAAATGATGTGTATTGGGCCGCGGATGTGTATTTTGTGCCAGGGAAACCGGGGGCCTATTTCACGAAAGCAGAATTAACACCTATTCTGGCTTAATTTAGCCAGGATTAGCGATTAATTGGTTTCATGAAAGCTGAATTATCTTGCCAGATTAGTTTAGCCAGAGCACCCTGGATAAGTTTATCCATGACTTGATTTCACGAAAGAAAATGTACCCAATCCTACCTTAGTTACCATGGAAATTTTGCTGTGAAGTTAGCTAGGTAGGGACCAGGCTAACAGCCAAGTTTACTTAATCCAGTTGCTTGTTCTTCAAGTTTTTCCACAGTTACTTCAACACATGTGTTTGTATATGGACTCATTTTAATGACCCTGCATTCAAATAAAATGAAATAAATACAATAAGATATAATCATTTTAATTATATTACTGAAATAGAGTGTGACTATGAATCATAATTGTTTCACAATGACTCATGTGATATGTCATTGTCACTCTGTTAACACTATAGTTCATATTTAGTCCATGAGCCAGAGCCCCAAAATTGAGCAATTATTATCGAAAGAGTGGGCAAAACCAAACCTATATTAAATTGTTCAGAGGGTCAATACGAGTAAATAAATGTATGATAACCTCACCACAGGAGCAGCTTTTTCATGGTTATCACACATTTTGTAATTTTCCCCATACGTACATGACAGGTCAAAAAATGACAAAATTTTAAAAAGAGTTATCATAATGAAACTGCCTGAGTTGATTACTTACATGAAGACGATGATTTATCGTATTACAAGTTTTCTCAAATTGTATATTTAAATATGCAAATTAGGCATTTAGTCCATGAGCCAGAGCCCCAAAATTGAGCCAGATATTGAATATTCCCTCGTTAAAAACCTTTGAATCCAACATCTTAACAAAATGAAATAAGTATGTTGACTCTGGCTTTGTCCAATGTTGATTCTGGAAAGTTATGCAAATTTGGGCATATTTTCCTATGCCTAATTTGCATATTTAAATATACAATTTCAGAAAACTTGTAATACGATAAATCATTGTCTTCATGTAAGTAATCAACTCAGGAAGTTTCATTATGATAACTCTTTTTAAAATGTTGTAATTTTTTGACCTGTCATGTACGTATGGGGAAAATTACAAAATGTGTGATAACCATGAAAAAGCTGCTCCTGTGGTGAGGTTATCATACATTTATTTACTCGTATTGACCCTCTGAACAATTTAATATAGGTTTGGTTTTGCCCACTCTTTCGATAATAATTGCTCAATTTTGGGGCTCTGGCTCATGGACTAATTGTTCTTAGATGTTTGATAATATATTACAGATTTATTTTATATTATAAAAAGTGTCTGACAGACATATACATATCGTAAGAAATGCAGCACCCCAAACTGGAGTTGAACCTTCGCCCAATGGCTCACTAGTCCAGCCAACAACCCCCTGCACCAAAGAAGCAAGCTCCATCATTGGAGGAAGTTGTGGCATATTGCTGACACTACAATATATATATACATATATATATATTGGCAGGTATGCATGCATACCTGCCAACCTCAGACCAGACCAGACCAGGGGGGGGGGGCTCTTTACCACGCTGGGGGTCCCCTCCCCAGGACATTTTTAACAGAGTAGATGTAATTTCCAGTATTCTGGTGGAAATTAGGAGACCGGAAGCAGGTTGGTGTCCGCCCACTTCACACAGATAGCGAGTCTTGTTTTTTTTGTCGATCTGCTGTTTTTGCTATTTTAGAATGTTTATGCTGAAAAGTAGCAGTTTTGGCCATAATGAGGTTTCCGCCTGACAGACAATATATTAATATTTATATTGTACATGCAAAATTGCTGCTATACGAAAACGTATTGTTACTGCACTGTTTCTTATTTTTACTGACATCACAAGGTATTCTTCAAATTACGTATGGTCCAGTATATTATTAATTCATATAAGTCACTGTATTCCAGTGGGGCAAGGCAGCCTACTGTTAGTCTTAAACAAAATATATAAAACATAACCCTAACCCTCAACAGTGGGATAAAATCAATATGGTAACGTATTATGCAAATGAGCCATGCGGTCGAATGTAAGTGCACTGCTAGTGCAGTCTGGATCTGTCATGACCGTCATGGATGAACTTCAACCTGGTGTTTGCACTGTCTCCATTTTTGACCCGTTCATTCATCTATATAAACGTTCGGATTTCAAATATAACGTTTTTGACCCTGGCGAGGGTGGGAGTTGAAAGTGTGACTTGCGCTTGTAAGACTCCAATTCCCCAGCATTAGCTCAGTCAGCAGAGCTCTTGACTTCAGACCATAAGATCATGGGATCGAATCCCAGCACAGGACCCTGAGCATCTGAGCAATCTGGCTCCCACGGGTCTACTATCTTTTTTCGCCTTTATCATAAAAGGTTGCTGGACAATATATAGAGGATGAAATGCATAATTTATTAAATAATATAAAGGTAATATCAAATACATTGCAAAAAATGAGAGACATGACGCTTTATTAGCAAGACAGTCTTTTATTATATTATTCCTCAATTTGCTGGTTTCCCCTGAAACCCCTTTACTGTTACAGAGTAGAACTGCCTTAGAATCTCTGTTGATGATGTGGCCATAGCTGAATGGTTAGAAAGCCTGCCTGGCAAGCCATGCATCCCGGTTCGATCTCAGGCCTCAGCAATGTGTCAAAGTGTCCCTGAACAAGACATTTATAAGAATAATTCACCCAAAAAATACTTATTTTCTATCAATTACACACTTCATGAAGCCTTCAATTCATGGAGATTTTTTAGTTTTTGACACATTCCTGAGAGCAGACTCAGACATATTGGTTGGAGCATGTATGGCGCAGTTTAATAGGCTATCGCATTGTAGATTAGTAGGCGATAATTCCAATATTCGCTATACACTCCTCATGTTTAAGCCTAACTGAATTATATATTTATGGACTTGTATATAAATTGTATATATTTTTGGACGACTTGTGCAATTAATTTGTCGGCAATACTTTGCCACGCTTTCTCCCTGGATCCATTTATTGCGGCCGTGTGTCCTTTCTTGCTTATTATACATTTTACTTCCTCGTATGATTCCGGGGAGACATCAAATTTCTCTTTTGGGTCTTGAGTCAAGACCCCGGCTCCCGGGGAGACATCAAATTTCTCTTTTGGGTCTTGAGTCTTGGGACTCAAGACCCAAAAGAGAAATGTGATGTCTCCCCGGGAGCCGGGGTCTTGACTCAAGACTCTTTTGGGTCTTGAGTCCCAAAAGAGAAATTTGATGTCTCCCCGGGAGCCGGGACCCAAGCCTCAAGACTCTTTTGTGAGAACAGTGAACAGTGGTTTTCAACCTTTTTCATGCCAAGGACCCCTAAATTGATATACATTTGGCCACAGACCCCCATCTGAAAATGTTTTGTGCCAGGGACCCCCAGAAGCAAAGATTTGAGTTAAAAATGTTCGCTTTAAAAATGTATATATATTTCAAAGATATGCACACATTTTCAAGATTTTTCAAAAATAGCAGATCTACAAGCTCATAGCGTGGCACTCGGTGCCACGCTATGAACTTGTAGATCTGCTATTTTTGAATAGCCAAAGCTAAGTGGTTAAAAATTATTGTGACGCTATCAGTGGCGTACCCACCGTAGAGGCAGGAACTAAAATCTCGCCTCCACTAGAAAATGAAGTAAAAGACTGACTGAAAAACAGGCAGTGAAAAAAATCCAAACAGAATAGTGGCCGTCGGACCATTAGCCCGTCAATATGAAGGAAAAAAAGACTAGAAGGAGTCGAAGATTAAAATATTTGTATTGATTAATAAACAAGTGCAAATACAGTTATTGTGATCCATTGGGTCTAGGATCTAGGCAGCAAATGAGGCAATTGGCCACCTGAACCCATACAGCTATGGAGGTAACATCTGACAGCTAAGAACCCAAACTGCTATGGAGGTAACATCTAACAGCTAAGAAACCATGGAGTTAACGTCTGACAGCTAAGATACACAGCCATGGAGTTTAACAGAAAACCTTCTTTCTGTAGCTTATAAAATATTGATTCTTCAGTGTTGCAATCATACAGTATAAATCAGTGTGATGCTGCAAAAAACTAAACTTGGTTCTCAAGTGTCCTTTTAGAATGTTAAGTTCCATCAAGTAATGTTAATATACACTGTATGAAGAATTCCTAAACTAATTCACATATATGTAAACAAGTAACTACTCACAGTAACAACAAAATATATATAAGCAAACAATCAAAACAAATTATTTTGTGGCAAATAATACATCAATATTTTGTCTTTTTACACTCTCAGGCAACACAATCTGACCGCACTGTGTAATTATGGTCCCATACAGGAGTTGTGGTACAGTTGCGGATAATCCGAATAATGTTGTTTTATTGTATTATTTATTTATTAAAACTTTAAATAATTAAGTCCAGAAAACTTCACAAAGCAGCCACACGTCCATCCAGACGACTGACTGAGGTCACAGCTTGATCCAACAGGGTGGTGCAGTCAGTTGACTTTTCATAACCTTTCGAAGAAGGTCTTCACCTGAGTACGGAATACAAGATGCCTGTTCTTAAGGATCTATTTGAATGATCTGAAACTCTGAATATGAATCACATCAAACATAAAGCCAGATTGCAGAAATCCCCACACAGTTCGCACAGGTCTGAGAGGATGAAAGATCAGTCCACAGAGAGTAGTGTTAGACCAGTGCCCCCATGTGGTTAACTGTGGTATAATGGGGTGCATTATGACCACTTGTAACAGTAATTGTACATACCTTTGTTATAAGTTCCTCCTGCACCTCTGGGTTGTTCTCAAACTCTACACCAGCATCCAGTATTAATACAGGTACCTGCCTCAACCTTTCAAAATGTAATCTGAAATGACAGAACCATACACAGTAAGTGTCCCCAGTGTTAATTTATCCATTTGTAATGCTGTGAGTGTACACATTTAACCAAATTAAATGTATACACTCTCAGAGTTAAATTAACACTGACTATTTTACTGTGTATACTTTTTGGTTGCCAGACTTGCCACATAACTTAGCATATGTTGTTTAAGTTTATGTTATTTGTTCTCAAACAGGTAGTGTAATATATCATAATGCAGCAGCTAAACACATGTCTTGTATGTTAAACAGTCATTTACATTTGTATTGTGCACTTGATCAAATGAAGAGACCTTTGTTGAAATATAATTCCAAATAAAAGTTGCTGAGAGATAATTGTTCAACAGCAAGTACTACTGTTGAAGAAACAAATATGGTGAAGTAAAAAATGCCATACTTCAATGGTCTTCACCTTGATTTTAGATTTTAGGTTTACATTTCAGTAGAGGTCTTGTTTAGTCTTAAAGTAGTATTCAAGCATAAACAGTACATATACAGTGTTTAACAATAACCAGTGATGAGTCCACTCACTTACTTAGTGCTTTTCTCAATGAGCCACTTCTCATGCTGAGTGTGCAGTTTATCTAGGTAGTCCAATTGCACTCCTTCCTCCTCTATCCTCCCCCGACAGCCCAGCCGTTCCATACATTTCTGAGGAGAGACAATGCAATAACACAAAGTATCACACAATTATTTCCTCTGCCAGCTTTAATAATCTCACAAAAACTGACACTGATGTAGTAAAACCGTCAAACCACTGGCACTCATTTCTTGTTACAACCATGTTATTGTTTATAAGTGCAGCACATAAGTGTGAATATCAAATTGTCCCTTTGTGTTGTGGATGTACTATACCTGAGGTGAGGCTCTGAGGTAGATAATGCCCTCTAGCTCCACCTGGTGCCCAAACTGCTCCACTAGGAAGGAGTGCCATTCCTGGTACACTGCCCACTCTGCTGAGTTGATACATCCCAACTCAAACATGTTCAGGGCAAAAATATACCTGGTGGGAAAGAATGTCATGTATAAGATACCGTATGTCATGTGACTCACGTCCCCCTATATCCATGGCACCCATAGCTGAATGGGTAGCGACTCACAAGCCCGCCTGGGAAGCATAAGGTCCCAGATTCGATTCCCGGCCGCCGGCAATGTGTCGAGGTGTCCCTGAGCAAGACACTTAACCCCTAAATGCTCCCACCCCTGTGCTCCCCATATTTCCCCTGAGGGATGGAATAGGTCTAATTATTATTCATGCATGTCTTTTCTTTCTTCATTAACTTCAATGTTATGTTTTCACCCCCATCAGGGGTTGACACTAAGGTCTCAGAGGCACTTGCCTGTCAGGTCATGCCCACTTGCCCAAAAAGTAAATCAAATTAATGTTAAATCCAACGACAGTTACTTTGAAAGTCTGAATGAGTGCAACTGCTAAACGGTAGCATTATTTTTTCTTTCATGAATAACCAATAATATTTAATGAAGACGGTTGCTTCCCCATTCAAACGCACTTAGCCAGTCGGGCAACCTGAAAGCAAACTCCACTTTTGCCCGAACGTTTTATTTACTTGCCACGGGCAGTTTGGCAACCGTTAGTGTCAACCCCTGCCCATTTGTTTGTATGTCTGTGACCAACATCTTGACAAGTAACAGGTGCATTGTCATAAAATTTACTGTGCACAAGAACATTTTACAGGGACTCCGTGACTTTTCCTTTAGTGCCACTGTCAAGGCACTTTTAAATTTTGATGGAGGTCTGCAATCTACTACTGGTACTGAGTGCATTCTTGTTTTGTGTGTGTGTGTGTGTGTGTGTATCTGTCTGTCTGTCTGTCAGTCATACAATACCTTATGTAAGTAAGTAAGTAAGTAATGCATTTAATAATGCAATTAATTACACAGGCATAATTTTCATGTATTTTTCATCTCATTTGCTCACCTGTCACTGTAAACGGAGCGCTCAAACACCTGAACGGGTGTTCCCTCTGAGCTGAGGAGTTCAGCTGGAGGAGGCTGCAACTGTGCTCTCAGGCGGCTCATGCATGAATATGTCTGGAAGGTGTACGACCAACGCTGAGGGTCCTGGTACATCATCTGGAGCAGGTTACTGCCCGTTTCCTGAGTACAGAAGATGTCATAGAGCATAAAGATTTTGTCTCTCCTTTGCTAGTGATCATTTAGTACCCTGGGTATATGTGCACAGCAGTGGCATAAAGTAACAAAGTACATTTACTCAAGTACTGCACTGTACAATTTTGAGGTATTTTTTTAAAGTCATTTTACTTTACTGGAGCATTTCAAAATGTCTGTACTTTTACTCCACTACAATTATTTTAAACTTTAGTTACTAATTACTTTGTAGATTCTGATTATTATTATGAAACATACATTACCATTTCAGCCCTGTACAGTGCAGCCATTTGAAAATAGCTGATCTACAAACACACAATGCGTCGCGATGCGAAGCATTGTGAGCGTGCAGATCTGTTATTTTCAAAATATATACATTTCCTACACTTGAAAACTTGTGAAATGGGTAAATGAGTACTTTCTACTTTTGGTAATTTAAGTACATTTTGATACCAATGCTTTTGTACTTTTACTCAAGTACATTTTGAATTATTCCAGACTTTTACTTGTAACTAAACAGAGTATTTCTACATTGCAGTAATGATACCTTTACTTAAGTAAAACATTTGAGTACTTTTTCCACCACTGGTGCACTGTGCACACCTTTGTGCTACCACCGTCACCGTCGATGCTCTGCCACTTGCCCACGGGTTCAGGGACCAACTGCCAGTCCTCGTTTGCCGACTGCAACATCCTCACAAAGGTGGACTTTCCAACAGCTGATGATTAAAGGTTACAGTATTTTAGCAGAGGCCCTCATTCATTAG
>NC_137608.1:30668431-30690931 GCF_963280865.1 Gymnoscopelus braueri
CTGTTAAAGCTGATATATATTTTACGCGACCCTTTTTTGTTGAGCAGCACAAGTTGAAAGTGTTATACATTTGCCTTGATTAGGTTTTAATGTTTAGTGTGCGTATAGTTATTAGAGTTACTGTGTGTCGCTTCCTCCTTTCCTCATCACAAATAACCCCCCCCCCCCTATTCCTTCATTCTGTCCCTCTGTCTTCACCTTCATCCAGAGCATCTGTGTTCTCCGCTTCCCTCCTCCTCCTCACAGCTCTTTGTTTCTCCTCCAGCCTCTGTTTCTCTGAATTGGCCTCGTCCCATCGACCTGCCTCCATCATCCTCTGGTCAGGTCTCATGCGGCTGTCGGAGATTGCCACTCCGTCTTCTGGCTCGTTGAGGGTCAGCGCCAGCGCCGAGAAGTGGTACATGTTCTCAGCATTTTCCCTTACGGAGCCAGGAGAAGAGGAGCATAAGAGTTAAAGAGGTACTGGGCAGTAGCTCACAAAAGTATGACGTATAAGTATAAATAATCTGTTTTGTTGTTGTTTTCTTGCTTACGGGAGAGGGTACTTCTTCCAAAGTATTTTGGGGGAAAGGGTCTGGTAGACCGTCTTCTGCTTGCCCTCTGAACCACTGCTCCCACGACTACTCTGAACGATTTTGGCGCTCTCTATCTTCTCATCCCAGGTACCTGACAGGATGTAGTGGGCCTGGCCTCCGCTGTCTGCAACCACACCTGTCACCTAGATGGTTGGACATAAGCGAGGAAAACAAGGAAGTAAATAAATAAACTTGGAACTAAAATATTCTGGGTAAGGAAGTTTGCAACAGGAAACCAAGGGCAGAGGGGAGCGGATAACATGCAACACTGGTCCCAACACTGGATGGACATTGAACAGGAACGTTGTGGTTATGATTGGCCTTCTCACAGGAATTCTTTTTTTTTATTTAGAGAAGATGGTTCATCAAGCACGTCAGTTAGACGTGCTTGATGAACATGCTCCTTCTGTTCTAATCTGTCTCCTGTCATGTCTTTTATTGCTCCCTTATCTCTGCCCTCACTTTCCTGTCTCTCTACAATCTCCTACCTAAATAAAGAAAAATAATGCAATTACATTTCTACCTATAACCATGAAATAGTAGCACAGCATGTGAATATCAATTGCACATCGTCTCTACTGTCTTCCTCCCTCTCTCTCACTCTCTTACACATTCATTGCCTAACTCTCTCCAGCATTGTATATGTGTATGTGACCCTCCCACGCTCCCAGCACCAATGTCAGTAAAATCCTGCACGTAATTCTGAACAGATTTATTTCATTCAAAAGTCTGATTGTTAATTCCTTGTGTTAATTATATTTGCATTCTCTCAAGGGGTGCGATTTGAGAAGAGTTGGGTTGTTGCTGCCCCACTAGCTTTGCAAAAACTTCACGAGACCTCCTTTCTGTAAGAGTTGGAGTGGGTGGGATAGGTTTTTGCTCAGTTTTGGCCAGTGCTGCGGGCCAACGTGCAAGTCTGCGATTGGCTACCGGCCATAGCCTGGTGGAACGCTTATCCCATAGCCTGGAGGGACGTTAATATGCGATTATAAATACAAAACTTAAAAAATATATAGCCGTCGTTGACTTATTTGAAAAATATTTTGGGGTCTGCTGTCAACAGACACACACACACAAACAGAGAGCCAAAAGAATGATCTCCTGGCAGAGATAATAAAAAGGATGGGTCATATCCGAAGAGCTTATCTTTTGTTTCTGTGGAATGATCAGTTTAAGCATGCAGATACTCTCCAGCAGGAGGCAGCACAACATAAGTTCAATGCCAAGCTTATGAACACACATCAATGTAGGCTGAACCTGAAAGAGAAAGGATTTACCTTGCGTGGAACTTCCCTGGAGAAATAACTGTAGGGTAAAAACTTGAGCTGACAGGTCTCCTTTGTCCTGTGGTTGACAATCTCAATGTCCCCTGACTGTACAGAGACAGATGGACAGGGCCGGAGTAAAGAAAGAGAGGGGGAGAGAGGGAACAGAGAAGAACATGAAAAAGATCAATACCCAGAAGTGGTTCAGAGATGGATAGAGAGAGGAGGAAAGACATGGAAGCTTAGGGAGGAAAGATAAATGTATTATTGCATTACTGCAACAAGATGGACAGGCGTGTCTTTCTCGCACACACACACACACGCACGCACGCACGCACGCACGCACGCACGCACGCACGCACGCACGCACGCACGCACGCACGCACGCACGCACGCACGCACGCACGCACGCACGCACGCACGCACGCACGCACGCACGCACGCACGCACGCACGCACGCACGCAGTGAGCCATCAAAAGCCAATTCAATATTAGTGTTTTTTAATATATATCGAGCCAGTCTCAAAGATCGAACCTGACTCTATCTAGAAAGAGAACGTGACGTCACCCCATTGAAAGTACAGTAATACTGAAAACCTCTTAAGATGGCGCCACCTGGCCATTGAACTCCATTGAACGGTTCCTCAAGCTACAGTATATAGCCATGATATCGACTTAACAATAAGCCTACCACTGCGTTTCTGATTCTGGTAATTAAGAGGTGCATTCTGTTATGCCTGGCTGTGCTCTACAACAAAGCTGTATTGACAGAAGACAGACAGCGGAGATGTCACATTTCTGCCACAAAAAGGCAGAAAACATTCCATGAAAATGGTAGTTTCATGTATTAAAACCTGACATTTAAAAAATAAAACTAATGAAAAATGTAATCTCTTGGACAGTACAGCAGATTAATAGGGCCATCTCGCACAAAGGAGAGGTTGTCATTTCAAGGTGTTATTTGAGATCAAAGTGAGATAAAGCCCCAGGGACCACAACGCTGCTCATTGGTGCACTGTAACGCAATGCTCTGATTTCCCTTCTTCACAGCACTCTGCTCTGCTGGCCTGAATTATATACTGTACCATAATGTAATGCACAGCAGCCATACTGTAGCTGGATGGAGGGATTATATACTGTACCATACTGTAACATACAGCAGCCATAGTTAGATGGATTATATTACACACTGTAACGCACAGTAGCCATAAACTGGATGGATGGATTATATACCATACTGTGTAAGGCACAGTAGCCATAGCTACATGGATGGATTATATCATACTGTAACACACAGCAGCCATACAGTAGCTGCATGGATGGGTTATATACCATAGTGTAACGCACAGTAGCCGTACAATAGCTGGATAGATGGATACTATAACATTCTGTAATACACAGCAGCCATAGCCAGTGTTGGGCAAGTTACTTTTATTATTATAATTTTTTTTTAATACATTACATTACTTATTACCTTCATAAAGTAATACATTTTGTTACATATTACTGTCTGAGCAAGAGCAATATATTACTAGTTACTTTTACCAAACTGCTCAAATAGAACAACTAAATAGCCTAGATCTTTTTTAAATAAATATCAATAAATAATGTAATTATATTGTATGCTCAGAGTTGTTCTTCACATGGGCACTAAATGGGTTCATATATTAAATGAAGGTGTATTTATTCGACTTAATTCGGCTTTTTTCCCCTTTTGACAGATATGGACAATTATATGTTCATGTATATGCATTTTTTTGTCACAAAAATATATCAATCAATGTCACTTGCGACTGTCAAATTCAGAATTTGGCACTTGCTTCAACCAGGCGTTGACGACGCGCCTGTCCTATTCTTCGTGTGACGTGCTGGAAATAAAAGCCAGCTGCAACAATGTATTCCGCCATGAACGGACAGCGAAGTTTGCTCATTAAAAGGTATAGACATAAATTCCTTCACATAGGCAGTGAGGACTGACTGCAAAGTTAGTAGTTGTTGTGTTCAGCAGAAAGTCCACTTTGCATTGGGGGCATTCACACAATTTCTGCTGAAATTCTCTAGCTGATTAGTGCTATTGTGCGAGAGAGGACACACTTTGTTGTTTGTGTTGATGTGCTTCCTTGATGACAGATCATGCATAGTAAAATCCTTTGCGTTAACTTAGCTCCGAAGAGTGTACAAATGGAACCAAATGGACTTGTACGGGTCCATTTGGTACCATTTTTACACTCGTGTTAAATTAACCCTAACCCTAACCCTAAGGATTTTACTGTGTGTGTGAAGAGTACGAGCAAATTGACGCTCACAATACTTAGATCTAAACAGGGTATGAGACTGCCAATGAGGAAGGGGAGCAAGCTGACCTGGTCAATCCACAGCTTGCCAACGATGATATTGTGCACAGTGGAGGTGACTTTCCTCCACACGTAGTGGTTCCCACTGGACTGGAACTGCAAGTGAATGGCACCTGAGAACAGACATGGACAGAAAAGAGAAATGTATAAACAGGACGACAGAAGGGTTACCCAATGGTGTCAATTTGGAGAATATGTCCGTCTGTATTTCAGTGAAGAGGAAGAAGTGAAACTTTGTGTTATGTTTCTTTTTCTAAAAACATAAGCACAGCCATCCTTTTTCCACAGAGCTTAACCCAAGATAATAAACAACATGTATTGCACCACCACTTCAGTTTTCTTTTTTACCCCTCCATTACACAAATCCCCACAGGAGGAATATAATAAGAAACAGGTCAGATAAATACCAGTGTGCTGCTATTAGATGTGCATCTATCAAATCTATCTCATTATCATTTATTCTGAGCCGACAGGCCCAAGCCCTACACCATCCCAGAGGAGAGAGTTCTCTTTATGCCGATACTTTATGTATCTGTCACGAGGGGTCATAAAATCCATCCGATTCATTCTCACACCGTTTTCTGTGGCTTTAGAGAGTGAGTGCATGCGTGTGTATGTGTTCATGTTTGTGTGGGGGTGTTATACAGCAGCAATCTCCTAATCTCAAGTGGTATACAGAATAGCACGCACCTAGTATACTACTATCGGTGCAGTGTCCAATTTCTTTACTCATTTGTTTTCCTTGATATTATACACAGTCTAGAAATTATACAGTATTATACGGCGTCTCACCCAGAGGCATTATGGAGATGTATTTGCCACGGAACTTGCTAGCTATAGTGATTTCCTGCCACAGGGTCCAGCCTCGTTGGGAAATCACGTGATGAGAAGCTGCAGGAGGGTGATGGCTCACCTGAGAAAAAGAAGGCGAGGAGTGAAAGGTTACTGTTACAGCAAATGGATTACTTTATAGAATAATAAAAAGAGAGAACACCGCACAGCAGGACTGATGCCTCGTTAAGCATTCCATAAACGAATCAGTGAACAAATGTGAGGGTGTGTGTGTGTGTGTGTGTGTGTGTGTGTGTGCGTGTGCGAGAGCCTGCGTGCGTGCGTGTGTGTACAGTATGTGCGTGTGTACATGAGTATGTTCATTAGGCGTCCCCAGCGGTGCTATTTACCTGCTCGCACAGCGAGCGGTAGCCATACTCCTCCCGGCGGTCCAGCTCGTAGGTCTCGCCCAGCAGGGGGTTGAAGGGCTTGGCTGTGCGGTGGACCGTGGTGGAGTAGGAGGAGATGGAGAAGGCAGCGACCAGGCACATCTGCTCCAGGGAGGATTCACAGCGGGCCGCCTTGTCCAGCAGCTCATGGTACTCCAGGTCCTCGGACAGCCGCTGGAGCATTGACAGAGGCTCGTTGAAATTTACCTGCAAGGGGAAAACGCAGAAGACGCAATGTCTAACACCCAGTGAGATTCTGTGTTAATTGATGTGCACATACTGTGCAGCTCAAACGTATAACACTTACGGGCATTGGGATTTTGGAGAGTTCCTTGCCGATACAGTTTTTCATGATGCTCCACAGGTTGAGGGAGTAGTTGGGTTTATCTGGGACGTGTGTCCGGCGCTGTCTGCGGGGCTGCAGCTCCTTCCCCGCCAGGTCGTTACAGCTCTGAGACCCCTGGGATTAGAAGGTATAGTGTGTGTGTGATGTGCAGGAGTTAGGAACCTTTCGAACCTTGTGTCAAACATGGAGGAAGACTGTCAGAGGGGATCCAGCAAAGTCACTGACAGCTTGTCAGGGGGTTCAGTGTGTTGCCAAGTGACAGAGAATGAACATAAACAGGAACAGAAAACAGAGGATGAAAAAGACAGGAGAGATAGAGTGACAAAGAGGAGAGCAGATGTCTGAGTGGCAATTAAGATCAAGAGGCATGATGGAGAGAGCAGCTGTACATCTCTGGCACTACACCACAGGGGCGACAACACAGCTACGAAAGCCACACACAAAAAAACTTTGTGTGTGTGTGTGTGTATATGGGGGGGGGATTGGTTGAGAGATACTCTCTTGCAGCTTGAAATCAGCAATTGTGAGTATGGTATGAATAAACGAATGAGCGTTATGCTTTCTCTCAGCATGGATGAATCGATGGTGCCATCACACAGGACAGCAGTATGTGTTAAAAGCTATGAGGCCTGTTTGTCAGTCTGTCTGACACTTACATGGTCATCCTGGTTCCAGTCATTGGGATGGCCTCCACTTGCTTCACTCAAGTTACTCTGAGAACGCCTGAAACACAATGAAAATGGGATTTCACGATAAGCTTAAGACACACACACGCACATGACAAAAAGGTCAAATTGTAATGCAGCAACAAATTAGCAACAAATTGAGCTGCACGCATGCACACGCACACATACACACACACACACACACACACACACACACACACTTAATATGGTGCTGCTGTATGTGAGTGGGTTGGAGAGAATACAATATGGCGGTGTAAACACTGGGTCACAGATTGTTTGGCTATCATTCATAATCATCTTCAGTGCTATGGAGAAGACAGGTGGCCAGAGATTAGAGGTACATACCTATCAAAGCCCCAGGAATATTGTGTTTGTTTACATTTTTGTCCACAATCAATAATAAACATTACAGAATGTACCTGATTTTTTTTGTCAATGCTGCATTAAACTCACTGTACTGTGTGTAAATGCCCTCTTCAAGCTAAAATTTGAAATGCAGCACAGAAATGTTTTCCAGGCGTATTAATCTGATAAAATAAACAGCATAGTGATTTTCAAAAGCATGAATTACTGTACCTCTGTACAGTTGCAGATGTTAAGTGTGTTTTTCCACATTGTTTGGCAGTGAATTTGCTGCATGTGTTTGCAGACTGCAAACTACTTAAGTATACATACATACTTATGTACTCAAACTTTGTTGAAGACAGGAGTGACCTCTGCTAAATTCGACTGCATTTAACTGTCTCCCTGGTTAAGATCAGTATGACTGGAACTACAGTAAATCCCATGCCACCGCAATAATGCATAAACACTACTGCTTCTAAGGTGGGGCCGAAGGCCAGGCCATCTAGAACAGTGTTTGTCTATACTGTATGTACAAAATGCAAGTTTCTATGTATGTCCCCTCAAATGAAAGACCAATAATTCACAGCTTATGCCACTATCTGTTTGACGTGACAAAACCATACAAGCCATGAAATTAAGTAAAAGTGGACTTAAAAATGTATGTTATGTCAAAGTTATGTTAAAGTTATGTAATGTTTTGGCAAATGTCTAATTGGTTACACCAATATTGTTATTTTGAGGCACTTTTGTGTAGTATTTACGCAGATTGCTACTTCCTTTTGGCCAAATAAGGCATAGACTGTCATCACAAGTAACACTAGTCGACATGCACACAAGCAGCCAACTTGTTTAGAGTGGTTACACCACTGAATATTGCATTGTGATTTGTGTGGCTTCATTCACAAACTGCACACATTGTAACCTGCTATTGTTCGCCAACAACAACAGCCACAACACCAGAGGGAGCACCTATGACCTGGTACCCCCCAACTTTAGCACAACATGGAAAAATAGCTACCACCATAATGTGGAATGCCCTGACATCATCCATCAAAGGATGTGAATCACTAGCCTGAAAAAGCATCGTCAGAAAACTAGTGGAGATAGATATAAAATCCCATTGAAATGAGGGGTCATACACTGCTGCCATTTTTTTCGCTCCTCTGTAAATACAGTATAGCTATTTGTATTTGTTGAAGACATGTATTAATGCTCTTTTGATTAAATGAATACATAGGAAACAAGTCCCCAGGACTTTTTGCGTTATTTGTTTACAATCAATTTGCAATCAATCCAAAAAAACTACTTTAATAATGACGTGGCTCCCATGTGGATCTCGACATCATGTCATCAGTCATCCAAGACGTATCTACAACTTATGACTCTATAATTGGGCAAGGTTTCAAGTGCCGTTTACTGCCATTATAATTATGTGAAACAAAAATGTGCATAGGTACTTCCTTCACCTACTGGCACAAGGAATTTGGTGCTGATCAGTCCTGCCGTTTAAAGGAGTAGTTCACCCAAAAAAATCTTATTTTCTATCAATTACACACCCCATGAAGTCTTGAATTCATGGAGATGTTTTAGTTTTTGTCGCATTCCTAGGCCAATAATTTGATGACTGGCGGAGTCTCTGGTACAGAAGTCACCTAATGAAATCAAATTATTGGCTTAGGAATGCAACAAAAAATAAAACATCTCCATGAATTCAAGGCTTTATGGGGTGTGTAATTGATAGAAAATAAGTAATGTTTTGGGTGAACTACTCCTTTAAGAGATTAGCCCCGGAAAAACAAAGAGACAGGCAAAGACTCACAGATAGACCCTCTTCTGAGCGGCTTGCCTCCTTCAGAACCATGCAGATTTTTTTTTACATATTATTACTTCACTCTGTATAGTCTCCTTTCCTGCATGAGCTAGTGTTGCTTCTACTTCCATTAGCGTTAGAAGAGTTATGAACAGTTGGGGGGGGTTGGGTGTTGGTCACTAGGTGTCTCTTACAGTACCTGTGTTGTGTATTCTCTGTGGCCGTCACTGTGATGAATGCAGGGGAGTCCTCCATGGCATCGAAATACTCTGTATCCTCATCTTCATCACTCGCCTCCTCTTTGAGTGGCCTCTCACTCCCTCCTGGCAGGACACGCAGATTTCATTATGTACAAGAGTATGCTTCACAGTGTGCAACAGCCATATCACATGATTCTGGTTTGTAGACAGGGTTAAATGTGGAAAAGTGGATAATCACATACCTATGGTGATTAATCAATTATAATCTGCTTATTTAAATAGGTAATGTTCTTGCTGGCTAACTTGCCCAAATGAGTTCCTCAGGGTACATTTGTCAAGCCCAATATGCAGGAGTATTCACTTATTAAATAAACTAGTCCTGGGGGTCTTTATCATTATTATTATTATTATCATAATTACTATTAAAAAGCCCCCTTCGGGGGTTTGGCCACTTCCTATGTAAAAGGACCGTGTAACCCCAGACGGATACTGGTCCAGTGGGCAAAAAATGAAGTGTAAATGTATGCTTTGGAAAATGGTGTGAAATAATGTAAAGTATACATGATTTTAACATTCACCCTATCATTATCAGACCTAAAATGACCCTTCAACTTCTTGTGTCATTGCCCCAAAATGAGTGGACATACAGGTGTTGTAGCAATTTGTAGCATTTCTGTCAGATAACTCACGAATAGATTGAACCAATATTATAGACCGAATATATTTAAGCAATATAATAGAATGAGAATACAAGTGTGGAAGTAATATTTTATCTTGGCGTTCAGGCTCTGCTATATTTGTTCTCCCTGCTCAGCACAATCATACGGCCATCATTAACCATTAAGAGCAGGGAGATAGATATACCATAACATAACAACCCCCCATGGGGAACAGACCAATAGCAGAGCCCACTGGTGGTGCTGGGGTGGTGGTGGGAGAAAACGCTGCATGACAACAAGCTAGAAGACACAACCGGATGGAATGCCCGATTCAAGAGAACTTAAATACCCGCCCAATTGGACAGCTGATTGCCACGTCTGTGTATGACGTAAGGATCTTGCATGACGCTGTAAACAGCCATATAGAATGAGCAATGCATGTAACCTCTCGAGTGTATGCTGCCAGAACTAACT
Organism: Gymnoscopelus braueri; assembly: GCF_963280865.1. NCBI lineage: Eukaryota > Metazoa > Chordata > Actinopteri > Myctophiformes > Myctophidae > Gymnoscopelus > Gymnoscopelus braueri. The sequence continues at coordinate 30,678,366 of NC_137608.1, forward strand.
CGCAGGCTACGTATAATTTCTGTCAGATAACTCACGAATAGATTGAACCAATATTATAGACCGAATATATTTAAGCAATATAATAGAATGAGAATACAAGTGTGGAAGTAATATTTTATCTTGGCGTTCAGGCTCTGCTATATTTGTTCTCCCTGCTCAGCACAATCATACGGCCATCATTAACCATTAAGAGCAGGGAGATAGATATACCATAACATAACAACCCCCAACACGCGTGACCTACGGTGAACGCTCACCGATTCATCCAAACAGATATCCCACTAAACTCCTTCAGGAGACAGTGACGAATATGCAGCTAGCAATTCTGGATCATGCTAGGATATTCTAACATAACCCCCAACACGCGGAACCAAGAACGCCCTACGGTGAACGCTCACCGATTCATCCTAGCAGATATCCCAATAGACTCCTTCAGGAGACAGTGACGAATATGCAGCTAGCAATTCTGGATCATGCTAGGATATTCTAACATTATGTGAACTTGAATGTGAAGCCATGGCTACGCTTGCCGTAAGCCTTATTCTATATGATAGGAAAACTATGTGTGGGGTGAATTCTCAAACCCATACCAATTGACCAAGCTGATATCCCATCCACCACAGACCAGCGTCTGGGATCAGCGAGGACATACTAACTTTATGTGAACTAAAACTATGTGTGGGGTGAATTCTCAAACCCATATACCAATTGACCAAGCTGATATCCCATCCACCACAGACCAGCGTCTGGGATCAGCGAGGACATACTAACTTTATGTGAACTAAAAGGCCTTAGCTGCCATGCACAGGCAGCACTTAACCATTCCTCTAATAGCCACATAGAAGAATATACTACATAAACTTAACATGCCTAGTGTTAAGAGTTGATGCCCCCAACCGCATCCTACTGATGCCCCCAACCGCATCAACTCTTATGCAAGCCAACTGCATCACCGTGATGCTATTACCCAACCGCATCAGCCATGATGCAAACCAACCGCATCAACCATGATGCCACTTTTTTGAGTTTGAGCAACCAGCTTAACTCTTTAGTGCCAACTAAAGAAACATTTAAAACTTAACATGACTTTGAAGTCACGCTACACCTTACCTTCACCCAGCGACCACCAGATATGCATGGTAATAACAGAACTACCATTTACATTTAGCTATTACAACACTTGTATTCATTACATCCTGAGCCAACAAAGAACTCCCCATTTTAGCGCACATGACGAACATGGCACTAAGGACCATTTTATTCAGAACGGTTGATCTGTGCACCAACTGATAATATGCAGATGGTTAAAATTTGTTCTGTTGAATTAAAGCTTAAACTGAAGATGGGACATGACCTGATGAACAAATGAGCCACAGATAAAACATAATGCTGCTTGTGTGAGAACAGACTAAGATCTGTGTTTTAACAGCTAAGATCTATGACTGCCCCATCTAACCATAGATTGACTTCTAATTAACTAAGAATACTGAAGCAGCTTCCAATGAGAGATTTAAGATATATTCATAAAATGTCCCTCCATAGAAATAAAACATCAGAAATCAAGATGCATGACTAACTCTTGATATACACTTAGATTAGACTCCACGTAGATGAAAGCAATGGTTATCGACTTATAGTAGTTAGTAGTACCAACAATATTTAATCTGAATCCAGTACTCCCTTTACATTACATGCTTGTAAAATTGCAACCTTGCTTACGAGACTGCAAGAAGAACCACGCCAACATAATACCAAGAATGATATGCCACCATTTAAAGAACATAACATTAAATATTTGCCTCCTGAGCAGATTTTAATTAATGACCATACCATTCATTATCCAATAACTTCATAACAACAATAACGGAACTAAGTTTGGATTCCAAGTACCTTTGAAATGCCCATCAACCATGACTCTACTGAAGAGCCCCACCATTTATCTGGTAGCAATAACTTTACTCCTGTAGCTTGTCACACAACATGACATCAATTGTCAACCGCTTTTATAAGAATGCATTACATCCGGGGATCTGAACATATGTTGATCCCAAGATAAGACATGAGTGCCCTCATAAATTGCTCCCCTCCTTTATGCCCTGAGAGCATGAATGCCCTCTGCTGGACCATCTTTAATATAACAAAGACCATTTAGATGGGCTGCTATTGCTAAAGATAAAGAAAAGCAGTTGTTTTCTTTCAAGTGTTTCAAGATTTACTTAAGAAAATCCCTGTAACCTACCAGTCTCTTATCCAAGGTGTAAGCAGCAAAATGTATATCACCTTGACAGCAAGAATAGCTTAATTAGCTTTGCAATACAATAGCACAGGGGGGACTTTAGAATGTAACCAAAGCTTACATCTAACCAAGCACTGCAGCCAACACAGTATAATAGCCCATTACTTACTTGATTTGCACAATTTACTTCATTATTATATTTACCAGCCTCCACTATATCTTAGAGGCAAATTATTACCAGAAAATGTAGGCTACATCAGATGGAAATAGCTATAGCCACCAATTAGCACATACTAGCTGCAACATAAAATATATTACCACAATATAATGGCCATACTGCACACTATAGTCTACTTTAGTATAAAAATTATGCACCATGAACCATAAGTTCTCTTTACAGCATATTTGAATGCAGTCTCCTAGATTTGAAAAACTGCTGAAAGAATGAATCACTAATATAAATAGCCTATATATATTTTAACCAACTGTAGATTAACTTGAAACATTATTAATTCCTACACTGAGATACCTGGTGCTATGCTGATTTACTCAAGTAAATCCGCAGACTACTGTCTGCAACACTAAAACGAGATCAAGAAAAATGACTATTAGTTATAACTTGTGCTTATAATAAGCGGACATGGCAACCCAGCACTGTGTTGCGTCTATGCTTGCAGTCCCATAGCCCGGAGGGAGCGCACTGACGTTGATCAGTGAACCACGACATGTTTGGAAGCGCAAGAACACACACTAGCTCTTCTTCATCCACAAGTGTACTTTCTTATCCCACTCAAGATGACGGCCAGACTGTGCATTAATCGTTTTTAACCAGTAGGCTACACATTATATGAAACATAAGATTTGAGCAATGCACTGCATAAGTGACACTAACTATTGGACCTCTCTCTCCCCCTCTCTGCTCTGAACAGCTGATCACTGATACGTGCAGTGATGCCGGTTTGAGAGAGAAATCAGCCAACCTAGACCACGAAAATACTTGTATTTAACCTGTATTATCCTAATGTATGCATTGTCATTGAAATAGCCTAAAGTGAGCTTGTAGATGATCTGCTATTTCGAAATCTTGTGATAAAAGTGGAATATTTGGAATATGTATATTTTTAACTACACATTAATCTGGGGACCATGACAGAACCACATAAGAAAGCGATCCCAAAATAACTTTTCCCCAGAAATAAGCCAAACCACCAATAAGCGATTTGACAGAAAACCAGCCAATGTTGCTAATAATGAGATGAGGCCCCATAGCCCGGAGGGACACAACAGAAAGCTCTGCTGGCTGAGCTAAAACACCGCTGTTTTTCAGCTTAACTTTGAAAACATTAGCAAGGAGCAGTTTCACTACAATTTAAGTTGCTTTGCTTTTAGTAATAGAACAAGTATCATATAACAACCAGCGGCACCAGACCACCACTGAAACCTCAACAATGACATTAGCATCAACAGCATATTAGCTTTTTTTTTTTTTTTTTTTTTTTTTTTTTTTCCAGCAGCATAGAGAAGAACACAGCAGCCTTAGTAGATAAACAAACGCGACGCCATACCACCTGGCCTTCACAGTAGCCTATAATAGACAGCAGCTTATGAGCAGAAAGCATGATTCAAGTAGCATGAAGCAGTTACACCAGCAAACAACAGCAGCTTCTGGGAAGCATGATAGCAAGTTGCAGTAGCTCCAGCAAACAACCAAACAACCAGCCAGGAACAGCAAACGCTGCATGACAACAAGCTAGAAGACACAACCGGATGGAATGCCCGATTCAAGAGAACTTAAATACCCGCCCAATTGGACAGCTGATTGCCACGTCTGTGTATGACGTAAGGATCTTGCATGACGCTGTAAACAGCCATATAGAATGAGCAATGCATGTAACCTCTCGAGTGTATGCTGCCAGAACTAACTCGCAGGCTACGTATAATGTGTTAGAACTATTGGGCCTTACTGTAACTAAGGGGAAAAAAGTATCATATGTATTTGCCCCTCATCTGTAAAACAAATGTACACATACTGTACAATCAAATGTAAAATCTAAGCTAAATACATGGTGGGCAGTGTTGTCAGGGGCCAACTATTCTGGCCAACTATTGAATGCCTTCACTGGCCCACTTCTGATGGGATAAGACATTTTAAAAAATTAGTCACAGTCACCTAACGTTCGTTTCATTTCAGCATAAATTCCTGCATTAACAGGGTTAACAGACTCATCTGTAATGCATGTAATGCACACATCCTCTGTCACAGCTGATACCGTCCAAGGTTGTTATGACAGCTTGCCTATTAAATGTGCACATACTGTATATACTGGACCGGATGCTGAATTATAGGTCAAGTCAAGGGAATGGGCTCAGCCTCTCTCCAAATCCGCTTTATTAATATTACTGTATCAACAGCAACGCATGTGGCATGCTGTCAGTGATCTACATTTAAACTGAGACACACATGCAGGCACACACGCATGCACACATACACACACACACACACCGAGATAAGCAATGGCTGGATTAGTAGTGTCAGCTGTAACTCTGAGTTGATAAAAAAAAAAGACTGGGTCTAAAGCCCTTGCCAGCTGCATCTTTTTTGTGTTTTCATGTGTTTTTAACACGAAAATTAAGTCCAATATACTTTATGTTTTAGTCGCGGCCACGGACATGGTACACGGATACACTGCATATGGTTACTCATCCGATTTTGTGACCTGCCTATGCATTGCAGTGATGGCGCGACGCAACAGGACACATATTGGATAGGTAATCAAATGCAATGCGCTTTTGACAAATGGGTCTCCTGCGATGTCTCCTGTGACAGGAGCAGTGTTGCCAGAATTTGCGAGAGGAATAAGCAACCCGGTCTATGAAAACAAGCCCAAAAGAAGCGACTATAATAGGCCACATGATGAGCACTTCAAACCTATATATGTCGGCCATTAAACAATATGCATATATGTTGGCTAGTTGAAAATATCCAATCTACAAGCTCACAACCGCAACCCGCAAATACCATTATTTACAAGCAACTTTACAGAAAAACAAGCCCAATGTGGCTTATAATAAGCAGACCTGGCAACACTGCAGAGAGGGAGAGAGGAGAGCGTAAGATTGAATTGGGGATAATGGCTTGTGCAGTCTTCTCTTAAAGGCAATGGTATCTGGCACGGTGATTGGTTTTATCATCGTAACACCCAAACCACACCTATGCATAATGTATAGTGCAGGTGTTTTGCGGATAAGGCAGGTGTCCCAAAATAGCAACTTTTGCACGGGAAAGCCCCTTGCGCACTCCCAAATCGTCAAATAGTGGGTTTAGCCAGTATGGCCCATTATAGGGCCCTTCGTCTATATCATTGAAATTCTTGCAGCATGTGGCTGCCTAAATCCCAAGAGATAGAGTATGTCTTCTTCCTGATCTGGCTTTCTTCAGTTATGTTACAGATAATCTAATTCTGAACCTTCTGACCAGACATGAAATGTCCAATTGCTTCCTGGTCTGTAGTACTGTCTGTAATACTTGACTTGAGGTTGGTCATAAAGTTCCCATATTCACATGTTGGCTGCCGTGTGAATATTCAAGGTATTCAGGTACATTTTTGAGGTCCGAACACGGGACAGCAGGACTCACCCTTGTCGGTGGCGGGCGGACTAGCTGTGTTGGCAGCGAATGTGGGGGCTTCTTTCCAGGCTCTCTCCAGGCTGTTATGCTGCTTGGCTAGCTGCTCAATGGTCTCCTCCAGGTGGGCGCGTTGTTCCCGCTCGTACTGCAGCGCACGCTGCCATCTCCGACTGTGAGTCTCTGCTAGGTTCAGGAAGTCTCGACACGCCTGGGAAAGGGTAAACACACAAATATACAGCATATATTTTACATTCCCTGATCATTTTCATGACCCTCCCAGAAACAATTCACAGACCCCATATGTAAACTTTATATTCTCGAATATGAATCCTCTAGAAATTATAGGAATTATATAATTTCCTTAGCTTCAACTCCAGCTTATAATGTTGGCAAAAGTTAGAGAGAATGAGGGGATTCGGTTGCATTTGAGCATCAATCATTGCAATAAAGGCTATTGTCATCATTATCGTCATGGTTTTGAGCAATCATCATTATGTCAATCAGTCACTTCCCTGACTCTTTGTACTGGGGCCTCTGCACTGCGCTGCTGACTGTGCAATATCACTTCCCGTCATATCCTAGAGCACATCACATTGTAAGGTTACAAAGGCAGCATTAGCCACAGGCACACTCCTTGGCTGCAGAACAGACTGTATTGCGGTCAGAATCGAACAGCACTGTCAAACTGTCCATGAGGCCCCTACTGCTGACTCAACATTATTGCTGAACAAAGAAGTTACTTCAGGTCAAACGTACAGCATTAGCATTATTCTACACAGCATGCCTGCCAGTCTGGCCACGGAATGAGTTCAAAGGTCAGTGAACCTAAATTACACACCTGACAGCTGACAATGCATGATGAAAGACACATGAAATAGCCCATGATCTGTAAGCTGATGCTGTATGTTTGACCGGAAGTAACTTCTTTGTTTTCTGCATTAACTTAAGAAAACTGAAGCTATATTTTTAAACTGCCAAAATGTGCCATTTGTACAGCTTTTTTTCTTATCAATCTTTACCCAGATAATTGTAACAGGCAGCCAGTGGTCTTTTACTAAATGCTTCTTTATTCTTAGTGCCTTGGGGATTTTTTGATACTGTAGACAAAACCACTTGGACATGATACTGGCTGCAGTCGGCTATCTGAGGGGCAAGCATGTCACACAACTCATATAATCTCTGTCCTCTAAGCCTAGTACCAAATGCATGTCGAGATAATATACTGTAATTATATCTTCCTCGGACAGTTAGGATTTATTGCCTTTTGGGCAGCAGGAGGAACAACAACAAGGACACTGGTCAAGGCCAACTCTTTCCCTAATCCATTTCCGGAGAACAGGATATCTATCCAACACAACTGAAGGGTTTAATTCCAGTACTTTATCCCCCACTTCCAACCCATGAGAATTTAAAATCGGCCAATATTTTATTCACATTTCAGGGGTATTTATAAATGAGCGCATAATGTCCTAGAAAAAGTGCTTGTATTAAATGTGTTATATTTCATTCATATTGTAATGTACGTAATAGATTTTAATGTTGACTAAAGCAATAATCCCCAAAAGGCTGTGGTTTACAGTGATTTTAGAACAGCCATGGGGTGTTGTTGAGCACGACATTAAGCAAAGTATCTAGAATCCCCATAGCTGTTCTAAAATCACTATAAACCAAACCATGGCCTCACCATGGCTTATTGCTTTCACTAGAAAAAAGCACCCTTCGGGCATTTGGCCCCTACCTGAAAGCCCCTCATACCCACCCCCCTAAACCCCTGCATAACCCCCAATGCCCCCCTCCCCCCATCTTCCATACCATGCTGTACCAAATGTACTGTATTTAAAGAGATATTTCCTCCTCAGAGATTGAATGCCGGACGTATGATCAACAATTTGGTCTATCAATCACCCAGACAGAATTAAAGATTTTTTTTAATAACATTTCTGCTTTTGGGGTGACCTGGTGGATCATTGAGTAGGAGTACCACATAAATAAGGCTATACGGCGTATACGCCTTCCCAGTTTAGTGACACAAAATGCAGCGAGGGAAGGGAAATGTAGACAAGTCACTAAGGAAAGCCTGATTCAGGCCACACTACAATGGAATGTGTGCAGGCTATGTGCCTTGCTGATTGATCAGACTGTGCTATCCTACTATGGCATGTCAATAGAGAATGAAAACATTGCAAGCCTTGACAATGAAGCAATAAAAAAGTGTTTGAAACAATAATTCACCTTACAATATTAAAGCAGAGCAAGTATACTGTATATCAGTATCGTGATACCACACCAAAAATTCGGAAAAATATACTTTAGTCCCAAACTTTGAAATCCTGCATACAAGGTTTGGTACCAAGATACATGTAGCTTGGTTATATCACAATACTTCTGTGTACAAATAAAAAATCAAGCAACCAAACCCTATGGTGAACTGTTTTGATTCCATATCTTGAAGGTTCCTCAAAATGTCAGTTCAATGATTGAACCATCCATTGTGATCTAGGCTACAAAGGAAATTGTAACTAAACCCACCGTCTGAAGTTGAAGTAGAGTTGAGTTGTCTCTTACCTTCAGCAGTATGTCGTAAAATGGCAGACTCAAAGCCTCAGTCTCACTTTTAAAGGGCATGTGACGGCGCTGCTCACTTCCTCAGACAAAATCCTAAAACACAACTAAGCCTTACCCTAAATAAGGGACATTTCCTAAGATTTCTTCTTCTGCTGAATGTGTTGAATATACTCAGACTGCTTGTGACTTCCTTTGGTGGGAAGGCAATGCGGGGGCAAGTCGATGGGCATGCAGGACTAAATAAATTATGTCAATCGGTTGTCAGCGTCAAATTAAATATCCAGCTTCACTTTATATAATGAGCAGGGTTGGGCAAGTCTGAAATTAACCAGAAAAGTTTATTCAAATTACTACAGTAGGTAACCCATACAAACTCAAGACTGTAGTGCATGTAAACACACTGACAAGCACAAGTGTACACACACACACACACACACACACACACACACACACACACACACACACACACACACACACACACACACACACACACACACACACACACACACACACACACACACACACACACACACACACACACACACACACACACACACAGCCTTGGTTCAATGGCCCACATGAGGAGTTGCATCAGTAATAAATGCACCTTCCATTCAGGGTCAAATACTCTTTAGTTAATGTACTGTAGCTCCATCCGACTCCTGACATTCATCCCTCTGTTGTTCCCCCTTCTTTCCTCACTCGTTTCTCCCTCCCTCCCTACTCCATCAAACCTCTTTCTCCCCCAGTTTCTTTGGGACTAGCTCAGGGAGAGACTACAGTTCTACTATTAGCAAAAAGTAAATCTATACAGTAGCAGAATCCACAGATGCAGAAAGCCAAATACCCCTTATCCATTCATTGTAATTTGTCACCCTCTGCTTGAACAGAATTAATTTACTGTATGAGACTAAAACTACTATTAGTAGTATGCAGTGCCACTTCCTCTAACTTGTTCTCATTACAGGTCCATTCTGGCTATGCCTAATGGTATTTTAATGGAATCTAGGCAATCCAAGAGAGACTGTGTTATTGCTTGTCCAGTAAGTCTCAGATTCCCCTGCAAATTAATCAAAACATGGCACGGCCAACGTGCAGAACAAGATGGATCATCATTTTGCGGCACAGCAGTACTATCTGCAATTTAAGTACAATCTACAGCATGCCATGCAGTTTAGAACCATTTTAGTTTTATTAATCACAGTTCTAGGAACTAATTTATCTTTTTAATTTACTGTCTCTCTCATCCACAAACATGTCAGAGGTAATGGTCTCTGACCTCTTCATATAAAGCCAAAACAAAAGGGTCAAAGTGCAAAGTTGCAACCCCTGGGCTCACACACAGTCAGTCCAAACCAGTCTACTCTCAATAACCAAGCATGGAACAGGAACATCTTATGTAAGTGTCAGACATGCACTTCCTCCCAAATAATCATTCCACAACCTAGACGAAAAGACCAACGCTATCAGCTCCGACATGAAAGAAAGAAAGCATTCTTTTCACACATCAAAGCGAACCAGATCAGCAGGACAGAATGACAAACCTTGAATGCTTGTCTGGGTAATGTCTGCTTTAGTCACTGCAGGTCTGTCTGTCTAATAGCAGTGCCACGGGGACAGGGTAGAGGTCTGACGTCCCTCACCAGGCTGGGTGGATCTAAAGCTATTCCTGTCCTCCCTCCCCCTTTATCAGATCTAGTGTCACTCCTTCAGACCCTCAACTCCCCCTGAACTTTTGTCTGCTAAAGTTCTGTAAAGCCAATGAAAAGACCTAACCTTACTGTAAAGCCACAGAGAGCAAGAGTTAAACCTATTCCTGCAATCAGTGGGCTGTCAATCATCTACTGTGCTTGTCATTTGAATGTTCGGATTAATTACAATATTGATCATTCATATGGAAAGAAGTCTATGGAGGCAACTTGCCACGCTTTAAGTGAAATCTTCTCTTATTACGCACTGGTTAGGGGAATTATAGATGACTCACATTCTTGTCATGTCATTCTCAGCATGTGACACGCACTCACTCTCTTTCTACTCTACGCACATGATCAACCCCTGCTGTAGCGCAGGATTACTCACATTGATCATAGCATTGGAAGTGATGCGGAATAGGGTGGCTCGCTCATTGACTGCCTTGATCTTCTCTCCTCCCTCCACAGGAACGCGCAGTCCCTCGAGCTCGCTCAGAGAGCGCTGCAGGGCTGCCCCATGCTTGGCGATCAGGTCATTGCACGTGCTGAGGTCATCGAGCTTGCTGACCAGTGTCTTCAGAGTGCCTTGGATCTCACTGCGGTCCGACTGGGATGTGGGCTCCTCATCCCCAGAGTCATCTGAAGGGGAGAGGTCAGAGGTCACAAATGCATCATGACTACAATGAAGAATATATTTGAGGGAGATATGAATAACTTTCCGACACACACACACACACACACACACACACACACACACACACACACACACACACACACACACACACACACACACACACACACACACACACACACACACACACACACGTATAATGAATTGATATTCTTCCATAAGACAGGGTATGACTTCCCAAGCTGCAAAGAAGATCTATCATAAACCAATGACTCAGTACCCAGTGCGCCCCACTGGTACCCTCCACCATGAATGACTCATTGTAGACACTTGAAATGGAGGACAGAGAATCACAACATGCATAGCAGTAAATCAATAGAGATGAACAGCCGACAGCTAGGGTGACCACCCGTCCCGAAATTCGCGGGACAGTCCCGAAATTGGACCCTCTGTCCCGCGTCCCGCACAAGCAGGGCAATGTCCCGAAAATCAAAGTTATGAAAAAAAAAAAAAAAAAAGATTTTTATTTTATAAAAAAAAAAAAAAATCATTACATTTTTAAGTTAACTTGCAATACCCTCTTATATCTAATCCTAACCCTAAAACCAAAGTAAAGAAACCAAAAACTGGAAAAAAAACGAACCCAATCCGCCCAGAACCGCGAAAAAAACGAACCCAATCCGCCCAGAACCGCAAAAAAATTTCGCGCGCGCGGGAGTGGTCCGCATGCGCGCGCGTGCATGCGTCCCGCGATGTCCCGCGAAACGGGTTAATCTGTCCCTCAATGGACCTGTCTGGAGGTGGTCACCCTACCGACAGCTAGTCTTGAATTCTTGATGACTAGATTCTATGTTATGGGAACATTTTGCACTTAATGCAAGTGACTGTTTTTGAATAACAGATAGTCATTGTGCATTTTTGCATCCATATGAAAGCAGAAAATAGCAAAATAATGAAATAATGGTTTATTAGATAGATTGAGTAAATAGTTTTGAAACTACAGCTTTTATAGCAGTGGTTCCCAAACTGGGGGAACTCCCCAGATGACACACATTTCTAAAGTTACAATTTAAAGACTTTTAAAACCTTTTTAATACCAAATTGTCAAATATTACGTAAGAAAGAGGCAAACATTGTGAAAATAGCCGATCTACAAGCTCACCGTTGTGAGCTTGTAGTCAAACTAAATGTAATGCCCACAATTACTTGTCAGGGTTCAAATAGGATTCTGGATTTCTGTCTTATAGAACCGAATTCAAGTTCATTAAAAAAATCACCATTTAAATGGCACACATTCAGAGACAGTGCTCTTAGCATATGCTAGCAATGACTAGCTCTAATCTTACATCTTATTTAATTAAGTTGAGGACAAAATAAACATGATGTTGGAGTGTGTTTTGTGTTTATTCAGTGTTTTGATATTTGGAACATGATTTTGGCGACTGTGACATCATTGCTGAGAATGTCTGTTCTTCCTGGACTACAATGGACTACAGCCCATGTTTCCTGTAGTTCAAGTCTGACTTGCCCCTCCAGCTGATGTCAATCACCTTGTTAAGACTGCTCTAAGGCAGAGGTCTTCAACAGGGGGTCCGCGACCCCTAGGGGGTCCGCGGAGGTACTGCAAAATGTCAAATTGTCTTTAAACATAACATAACATATTTTGCACACCTACTGGGGCAGGTGCGTAGGAGCAGGCAATATAAAACACAATTTTATACATAAATATACAATATATGTGGTAGCCCCCCCTACCCTACGAGGTAGGGGGTCCCTGCTCCATCTACCCTTCAGTTTGGGGGTCCCTGGCCTGAA
>NC_137608.1:30692140-30895295 GCF_963280865.1 Gymnoscopelus braueri
TGTATGACGTTGAACCTAAATCGACAAACCTAAATCAATACATTTCACAAGGCAAAAACTATTTCTATAATACCTCGTGATTGTGCATTGAGTCATTTGTCTCAGTTTCAGTTTCTAACAAGAACAAAGAAACATCATAAAAGGTCTTAAAATACTTGGCCAAGGCAAGATGGTTCCTGTCCTGCAAACAAAAGGGAGTAGAGGGGTTGAAATTAAAATAATTAATGGATAGATATTTAGAAGAGAGAAATGGGAAATCGAAACAAGAGGAGATGCCAATGAAAAAAAAAAAAAAATCTTAGTTGCTTGTTTTAGAAGAGAAAACACTTACTGGTGATTAGTAGTTTTCTTGCCTACCTATGTTGAATGTAAGTCGCTTTGTATAAAAGCGTCTGCTAAATAACTGTAATGTACTGTAATGTATTGCCTCATCATAACCTAAATAAGTGGCTACAGACATGCCCCTCTAATGTGAGGTTCGTTTCTACAGCCATTTACTAACATTCAATTAAAGATCGACTGCTGACTAAGCATAAGGAAATCTCATAAGGAAATCTCATCAGGAAATCCATTTAAGGTACGATTGATTGATGGAGAGCAATAATATCAGATGAGAGTTTGTTACTAGCGTGTATAATCTGATATAAACACCACCGTGTCATTGGCATACAGTACATTATGGTGCATTGTGGTTGGCAGTTCATATCAAATTAACAATGGCAGACCAATTATTGACCCCTGAGGTACACTGATGTTACAGTACATGGAGTTTATGTGTCATTTGTTACTTTCATTGGTATAGTAAGTGGATCAAACTGATCCAAACATTCCATCATTTCAAATATCTGTTTGTCTGGACCCGGCAAGCCAGCCCTATACATACAAATGTCTCTGACTGATTGCCTTGGCCCTGTTTTGGTGACGCATGATGCATGGCATAAGGCGCGGCGTGCACGGCGCTAACTGCGTCAGGGGTGTGTCCACGGCAATTTCGGTAGGTGGGTGCGCAGTCCGCCGTGTGGCGCTACTGGGTGGTGTTAAGCCTCTGAATTAGTCGTGGGTGTGATTTGGGACGTTACGTTAATCAAACCAATCAGAGTGTGTATTCCCATTCCATTTAAGAGAAGTTCCCCATTCAAAATGTGTTTGAATGGAAAAATGCCATTTAGCTAGAGTCACAATGTTGACACATTTTAGTTTTTTGACTACAGATATTCTATACACCAAAATGTTCACAAATCCGCTGAAGGCTAAAATGTAATTATCTAAGCTGTGCAATTTATACTTTTTGGGTTATGACTATTTTGAAAACACTTTTTTCTACTGTACTACAGATTTTGTAGGAGTATTCACGTGAATCGGTACATATTATTTCTGTGGTCACATGATCCAGACGTATGTCCAATTTTTTAGATTCCATTCCGATTGTCTACTATTGGTTTCAAAGTTTGCGGGAGGGGCCTGTTTTGCATAAAATGCTATAAATCACGAACGCAGTATTCGATTGCCGCAAAACTTTGCACGCACACTCCCAGTAGACCAAGGAAGAACCTCTGTACCACAATTTAAAATCGTGGTAAACTGTAATCATGGTGGCGCAATAACAGGCATGTGTGTGTGAGTGTGTGAATGCATGCATGCATGCGTCTGTGTGTGTGTGTGTGTGTGTGTGTGTGTGTGTGTGTGTGTGTGTGTGTGTGTGTGTGTGTGTGTGCGTGTGTATGTTTGGGAGCACACGTTTTTTTCATCAAGACCAATGGTTGAAGAAATACCATGTGACACCTATATTGAATCAAGTTAAAAACTGAGTTAGGAACTTAGCAAATGGCTTCAACACTGGATCCCTTGTTTCAGTAAAATAGCATGTAGAGACAGCACATATTGAGCCCAACCAGCCCAACAGAGACAAAACTTCAAATGGCCATAATTTCTCCCAGAAAAACTAAACAAATCAGTCCCAACAGAGAATTGTTATTCCACTTTACTCGGAGTCTGAAAGTTGGTGGTGGTTACCAAAATCTTGGTGTGACATAATGACAAGCAGTCTAGGCTGCAACTATCAATTATCTTACCGTAAATACCATTTATTCTATTGATTACTTTTTTGATTAATCGAATAATCATTAAGCGTGTTTTGTTTATTTATCAACAAATCAATGCAAAAAACGTTGTTGAACAACAGTGTCCTGCAAAATAGCGAAAAAAGACACGTGATCTATTATGCACACACACTATGGGCAACTTAGCAATTTTTTAAAATAGATTATTTTATCGATTAGTACGGGTGTTTCGATTAGTACGATTAACTGTCACACCCCTAAAGCAGTCAGCCCATCCTTAAGTGACAAGAAAGACGTCAGTAAAACGATCAAGACCAAGATCAGGAGGAGTCAAACGTATTAAACCCAAAGTAAAAACAATATAGCCTCGCCTTCCTACCTGCACCACAGCAAGTCAACAAGACTCACAGAACTTTTCAACACTTCCATTACATGCCAAGTGCTATCAAGTAGCTTAGGATAAAGGAAATAAGATGGGGAACTTAACAGACAGACCTATCATCTGTCAGTCTGACCAAAATAGCGGTGGCAAAGTCCTCCCATCTGAAAGGGGAGAGGTGCACTGGGAGGGAGGAGGAAACAAGGGGGACGTGGGGGGAAGAGAGAAGGTTAAAGAGAGACATCTCTCACCGTGCCTGAACTCCTGCACATCCATTTTCACCCAGAAGTAACAAGTCAGGAAGAAGCAGCATGCACAGAGCTTCTATCCAGTGAGGTGACTTTCACAGAAAGGGACACTGGCCAGAGGATGAAGAAGACAAAAAACTAAAACACAAAAAAAAACAGGGTAGCTGAGGCCAACCCTGCAGCCATGCACCAAGCGAGAAGAAAACGACTGGGACACCCTCCCTATCCACGTATGACTACTGACAGCTTAAAATGGTAACTGAATTAAGTTAACACGGTCACAGAGAAAAACTAACCAAGAGCTGACAAAGTGCACACACAGACTTGCCAAGACAGAGTATAGTAGAGATACATACAGTGTGATAGAAGCAAAGAGAGTGATTAAGTGGGAGTGAGTGCAGAGAGAGAGAGTGAGAGAGAGAGAGAGAGAGAGAGCATAATAGAATAAACCTAAAATTGGTGAAGCATGACAGTGTAAGCCAAAGCTAGGAAAACGACAGTAGTGAGAGACTTCGGAAGTTAGCTTACTTGTCAAACTCAGCTAGCTTACTTGTCAAACTCAGCTAGCTTACTTTTAAACATGTAAAACTCTGAGCAGAATACCATGCTGAAAACCCCTGAAAATGTTACCTTACTTTTTTGTAAATGTTTAGGGCATGTTTAGGGCAGCATGATGCCCTGAGAGAAGCCAAGGCTATGGAATGCAAGCCCCCAGAACCACGGTAGAACATTGAAGCGACCAAGCCTAGTGGTCAAATCTGAGAATGTACTTAAAATGCTACTGCGCGTGCATCTCCCGTTTGTGCGCATGCTCACGACGCGTCACGACCCATGGAACCAATGGAATGGATCCATGGAACCAATATGGAACCAATATTTCTTACTTCCGGGTGCTTCAAAACGCCACTGAGCAATTTCATTGAAATGAATAGCTGGGGGCGGGGCAATCCGCCCTCTAGTTATATTATACCTCTATGATGGAATGGCATTATGGCAATGCCACCGGCAGGGACGCGGGAAGTGGGGTGCTGAGGGTGCTGCAGCACCCCTGGTAGTGGGGAAGAGAAAGAAAAAAAATTGAAAACATTTTGAATTTTTTTTTGGATTTTTTTTTTTTGTAAATTAAACAAATATATATCATTTTAAAAGTCTATATACACACTTATATATTAAAACAATGATGTATTTAACTTTGGGGAATAAAATATTTGTTGAAAAAGGTGAAAAAACGTGAAAAATGTGAAAAAAATCACGGGACACATGTGAAAAAAAATCGCGCACGTGCGCTTCGCGCGCGGGCGGAGTCCCCCGCCAAGCCCAGCCCCCCTTGGCATAAATGACTTCCAGCGTCCCTGGCCACCGGCACCGCTGACCTACTTCCTGCCCACATGCCCAGTGTTAACATCCACATTACAGGGTGTGAAATTACAGAGCACTAAGATAGAGGGCAATGGGTTAAAAAAACGTTTTTTTAATTGAGTCCCTAGAAACATGAAAATCACTAAGTTTAAGGTTGTAAGGCCTCTAGGTTGAGGGCGGTAATGTTTATGTGTGTCAACTGCGCAATTGATGGATTTGGAAGTTTGACAAACAGCAGCAGACTCGGTATAGCCAGCACTGGAAAGGGACAATCCAACACAAGAACACTGACTTTTATTGCATTTTATTTGGCCATTTTATTAAAAGTCAGTGCAACCTATCCAGTCTATGTGGTTCTCCAAATACAAATTTAAAAAGCTTGCCAGTTAGATAGGGTTGTCATTTGTCAAACTTGCACTTTGTCAGTGGTAAAGTATATTGCTGACACAAACACATAAGGAACGTCACAACAGGAAAGCTCACAACACTTAGGAATCTCAGTGCTGACAGGAGATTTTGTTAACGCCTGCATGGAAAAAAAACACTATTCTGGGTAGTTATAGGCAGAGTGTGCCAGTTTACTTCCTGTAAACTAGTCTTTTAGCCCATTCTTACTCCTATTATTGCATATTCACTACCAATGAGAGAGGTTATTTAGATGAAGCAGGTAAGTATGTAAGGTTCTTCAGTATTTTTAGAATGCAGTCGCTTTAGAGGAGTTCAAAGTTGGCAACCCAATACATATCAGCATTTTCAGATTGCTATGGAACACTGCAGGGAGGGCTTGCCCTCATTATTCATCCTCATTCTGCCAATGACTTCAGCCGCTCCAAGCAATGCTACTTAAAAATAAACTGTCACATGAACTGTGCATATTTGTTTAGAGGAGAATCTGCTTACCGCAGGGTGTCTGCAGACCTAATTGCCTTACTAGAACCTTATCATGAGCAGTCTCTGCATGCTGGAAAGTCATAATATTGTTTGGCTGCCTTGCTTTCTCCTGTAGACAGCCTACGGCGACAGAAAAAGTGCCAGGATACAAAGCATCAGGGTTGACACTCAAATTAAGCTTTAAGAGGTACTGTATTATTGTCAGTAACAGTTATACAGTTTATGTTTGGGTAATTACCTGAAATCTGCTATAATGTACTGTAGCAAGTTAGCAACTGATTGTTTGCATTAAAAGGTCAATAAATATTTTTCTTATTGTTTTTATATTCCTATGTTCTTTTCCAAGTTTGGCCTAGCAAAACAATTTATCTGAACACTGAATCTTGAGTCTGTGGTGAAATCAAGGCTTATTCACATTTCACACTACTTGAACGTGCAAGGAAGAGTCTTTGAGATCTATTCTGTTGGTTTTGTTTCATACTCGGCTAAAGGAATGCCATTGTACAAAGCATTAATTAAATGTGCATGACTGCAACATAACATTACACATGCCATGTATACAAGACTGCACAAATAGCGAACATGTACATTAGGGGCACTATCTTGCAACCTGCGCTATCCCTTGGCACTACTCGCTACCCGTTAAATACGCACAAGCCAGCTGGCACTGTCCCCAAACGGGGATACCACTATACATTATACCGACTCCGTTATTTGCGCCTGGATGTGTGGCCATGGGTGTGTTGTTGCTCTATCCCTAAAATTGCTATCTTGCCCACTCACGTTTGGTAAAGCGCATAGCAGGTTTGCAGACCACCCGATATGCTACCAAAGTCCGTTTGTTAGAGTGCGCCTGCAATGTAAATGTCGGGAGTTGGGCCGGGCACACAACATCAAGAAGTCTCCCTCACTCCTAATTCATATAATCAGAGAGTGTCAATTCCTTGTGTCAATTGTGTTTATATAAGATGTTAGTCTATTCAAAGACAATGATTTGTGCTGCGCAATGCCATTCGCTCCAAACCACACACTTAAGTTTGATTCATCCATTGTGCAGGAAATAAAGAACGGATTACAATAACATTCTCTATAATCAGTAACATGTGGGTGATACTTGTGTATTAAATATGATTTTATTCTAAGGTAATCAAAGGCTAGACCTTATTATCCAAACGTCGGTATGTGTCCAACATTGCGTATAGTACCTCAGTGCGGCTGCAGAGTTATTGAACACCACGGCACTTCTGAATTAAGTGATTGTGAATGTGATTGTCATTACAATTTTACTGTAATCCACAAAAGTGTGACAGTTAATTCCTTTTGTCAATACGTTGTGTTTTTATCAGCAGTTGCCAGTTAAGTTTATCAAAGACAAATAAAATGTGATTTGATCTGTGTTTGCTAACCACACAGACCATTCAGTTTAATTAATCCAGAACACAAAAGTTCTCTATAACCAGCAATGTGTGAGTCATAATTCTCTGTATCAAATCTTATTTTGAATCCATGGCAATCAACGTCGGACTGCCGCTTGGACAGAGAGGGAGAGAGTGCAGCACTGGGCATAACGTCTTGCGCAGCCTCCTCTTAAAGGCAATGGCATCTGGTAGGTTTTATTAATGTAACGCCCAAACCACACCTATGCATAATGTAACGGGTAGCGCAGGTGTTTTAGGGATAAGGCTGGTTTCCCAAGATAGCAACTCGGCCACGGGAACGCCCCTTGCGACATAGGCGCAAAATAGGCCTCATTTACTTCAATGTCACCACTTAACCCACCCACTCAACATCCCCAGCCCCTCCCTTCACCACAATGTTAAACGTGTGTGTGGTGACCTTAAGGTCGACATTACCAAGCGAGGCAGGGAGTCCATTACCACACCAGTCATGCCCCAAGGACAGGCTGTCTTTCCTCTTACCCTGCTGCCTTCTAACTTAGAACACACCAGAAATACAAGACTGTTTCTCTTTTATATCCCTGGGATCATCCGGATCCTGTGATGTTATTGTTTTTTTAAGAAACAAATACCTGTGGCCAACCCACAACTGCCCATCCCATCCTGCCTTTCAAATCACATCACTAATCAGCATCCCAACACCTAAAACCTCTTCCTCCTTCGCATGCATGTGATCATGTCCATCTTGATCCTGAATGAGAGCGCGAGCGAGATAAATTGGGAGTTACGCAGCAACCCCACTGACAGGGCTTTTCTCTCCAGTACTCCCATAGGAAGTGCTGTCAGATCAGTTAAGTCAGGCCTGAAGCTCACAAATGTCATCCAGTAGTGAGAAGAACAGCCATGAACAGCCATGAACAGAGGAAAACACTGTCCCTCTGCATTCAATATAATATTATTAATATTCCAAAGGGCCTTGTAGCCAATGGGTTAGATATGCAAAAACACTGGCGTGCTTGACTGTGTTAATAATAACATTTTATTTATAGAGCACTTTTCAGGGTAAAGAACATGATCATTTCAATTCATCCGTATATGAATGCTCTTCTTTACATTTAACAGTAGAATGAATATTGCGTATAACACACACAGTTCAATGGAAACGAGGGGTAAGTAGGCTACTTTGACAACAGGTACAACGGATACTCTGACAACGGATACAAATGGTATTGCATCGCCCTAGTTATTGTGATCAATGCATCATAATCCCTGCCTAGCTCAATGGGTAGGTCAACTGCTAATAGAGACAAGGGTCATGAGGAGTTCACTGTAAACTAGAAAAAGTGCTCCTCGGAGCACAGGTCTCCACCAGGTCAGGTAGGTTATTGTGGGCCAGCTATGTTGATGGAATATGAAAAATCGGCCTCCAGATCCGCCTTGATCACATGACTATAAAGATAATCGCACGCAGTGTTCATGATTTGAGGCATTTTGTTCAAAGCGGAACACTCCTGCAAACATTGGAAGCCAATCTTAGCCAATCAGGATGGATTATGGAAAATCCGACAGATCCGTTTGGCTTAATGACTATAGAGATACTGTGTGCCGATTTGCGTGATGTTTGGACCAAATCTGTAGGAGGAATATAAAAAAAATTGATTTGCAAAAATCGGCCTAGTGCCTGGAGGTAACACTCCCATGTAAAATATTTGGGGCAGAGGTTCTGCTCTGGCATGCGTGTGTGTGCACAGTTTCACATCGATCGGACCAACGGTGCCGGAGATTAGCTGTTCACAGACGGACACACACACACACAGACTCACGGACAGACAGGGTGCAAAACATAGTCTCGGACACGCCTTCGGCCTGGCGGACACAACAACTAAATCATATTTTTTCTTTTTTTTACAGTGTGGGCCGGCTATGTACAGTAGGAAGCTAGCCGTCTATAAGAGGGTCTATGTCTGTATGTTTGTCTAGAGCTAATCTGAGACTAGACTGATCAGTGCCAAATTTGTTGTGCACTATTTTGTATATGACTTCATCGGTACCTAAGAAATAAATGATAAAAACCTCTCTCACACACCATTCACACACCAACGGCAGAGGAAACCATGCAAGGTACCAACCTGCTCATCGGGAGCAGCTAGGCTAGGCACCGAGTGCCGCGCTATGAGCTTGTAGATCAGCATTTCTTTTGAAAAATATTTCTTAAAAATAGCAGATCTATAAGCTCAATGAGCTCGTAGATCTGCTATTTTCTAATGGCCGAAGTATAAAATAATGGTTGAAGTGGTTACACAGATGCGTTCCCGGTCTTAATGGGTTAAAGTAGTAAAAGCTGTCTATGAGAGGGTGTGACAGTGTGAGGCAGGGCTAATCTTGCAAACTGAAGGACTGATCCACGTCAAACTTTATATGCACACTACCAGTAGATCACAAACGTATACCTCAACTTTTTTTGCATACTTTTTTTTTGAGTGGTGCCAACCACTCCTACACTTGGCTTTGTCCGGGTGTCTGTCCGGGTGTCCGTCCGTCCGTATGAGCACGGCCTCTCTGTATGTTTGAGCACAGCCTCAACAGCTGCGGCTGATTGCAACACAAAGATGCAACCAGTTACACTAATTATACACACACACACACACACACACACACACACACACACACACACACACACACACACTTTTGAGTAAAAATACTTAAAATGAGTAAAAATACTTAAAATGAGTAAAAATACTTAAATATTAGTGAAGATACTTTAAAGTTCCTAAACTGAGTAAAAATACTTTAAATGAGTAAAAATACTTTAAATGAGTAAAAATATTTAAAAGATGTTAAAATGAGTAAAAACACGTACAAATCTGTAAAAACATTTTAAAGTACTTAAAATGAGTAAAAAATACTTTGAAGTCATCAAAGTCTGTAAAAAGTAACTAATAAAATGAACTCATGAAAGGAACCACTCTCTTCACACTGGGTGTGATTTTTAATACTTTGATTTCATAATGGCAGTTAATGGGACTCTGCTAACCTGCCAATCTGCCTGCCATTCCAGCCTTCCCACACATTTACCATCACTCCCCAACTCCCAGCCACCCCCTACACATAAACCTTCTTAAACTTCATCTCATCTCCTCCTGTGTCTTTGTTCTGCATAATGGCTTCAGTCTGAACTCCATAACGTCCTCAGCATACATTTTTGAAAGTCTTTCAATTTCTCGTTTCTTAACTCCCACTGTCTAGTCAACAACTCCTGAAGTCCAATCACTACATATCACATGCCCAAGGGCACAGTGAGAGAAGTGCCTTGGAAGATTGCCAGATTGCATGGAGATGCCATCTGGAGACCCAGGTTATTTTTAGTAGAGCGTATATACCCGTTTGTCTGGCCAACATGTACCAGACTCCTCATCGCACTGACAGAGAGGGAGAAGACACTGGGAGATGTGAATGAGTGAGAGCGAGAAAGAGAAAGAGAAGAGATGAGAAGAACAGTGTGGGAAGCAGAAGAAGAATAGGCTAGCTAGAGCAAGAGTAAGTGTGTGTCCTGCGCCTGGGGAGGGCAGTGTAATCCCAGCACAGTAATTGCTAACTGGCTCCACGCCTCCCCATGAGATACATCAATAGGAGACAAATGGAGGAGACAGCAGGTTAACCCATTCAAACCGGGAAAGAATCTGTGTCATTTTAGATTTCTTTGGGCTATTCAAAAATAGCAGATATACAAGTTTATAGCGCGGCACTCGGTGCAGCGCTATAAACTTTTAGATGTCCTTTTTTTTTTCGTGAAAATTTGTGCAAATCTTTGAATGCGTATATAACAAAAGCGAACATTTGTAACTCAAATCTTTGCTTCTGGGGGGTCCCTAGAACAACATATCTTGAGATGGGGGTCCGCGGCCAAATACATATCATTTTGGGAGGTCCTTGACAGGAAAAGGTTTGAGCACCACTGATATATAGCAACATACGTTTAAAAAAAACAACTGTTAGGATTTAGAAGACATCTGTAGAATCCCCAGAACTATGAGCTTGTATATCTGCTATTTTTTGAATAGCCAAAAACATCTAAAATGACACACAGATCGTAATGGGTTAAACCCAGTACCACATCGGCCTCAGCTCTCCACAACCAAATTGGGTAACTGTGCAGTGCAACCCATCACTGTCCCTAGACCTCTGCAGTACAGCTCTGGCACTGTATCCCATCGAACACTCTCAGAAAGAATACAGACAAAAGGAAAGGGACTATAGCAGCATGCTGTAGCTACTAAGCAATGTGTTTTATTGCAGCATCAGTGCAGTCTATAAGGTTGGTGCGCAGATAATTAAATACATAAGCTCTGCTAACTGGTAAACTAAAGCTGGCTTATTTTGGCGAGCTGTGCAAAGTTTAGTACTCCGTAGATATATCCCCAGTCGCTACATACTGTATATATACCGATAGTGTAATTCAGGGGTCTTCAACAGGGGGTCCGGGACCCCTAGAGGGTCCTCAAGAGATACTGCAGGGGGGCCGCCAAATCTTTGTGTGATAGGGACTTTATTTATTTGTATGTTTACATTTACCCTCACATCCCTATTCTGGGGGTAACATTAGCCAAAAGTAGCAGATCTACTATTTTCGGGGGAGCAGGTTTGGTCAGGTGTACAGGGAAAAAAGAGCAGACCAAGTACAGAGCCAAAGTTTTCAAAGGGTGGTTAAAGTGGATAAATGTCTGAAAACACATATTTAACATGAATCCAATGTGTAGTGGGGGTTCCTGCTTCATCTCTCTCTCAGCTGAGGGGTCCTTGGCCCGAAAAACGTTGAAGACCCCTGGTGTAATGGAATGAGAAATAGCTATGGAAATTGACCTTGCCTACTGCATACTACAAGGATGGGGTCATTAATTAGCCTACTACAGTATCACATCTGAATACTAATTCAACACCGTCTGATGTATCCTGGCGGCTGTGATGCATGTTACAAGTAGACTATCTTTCCTTAACTGACTGAGGTACACAAAATTATGATCAATATAAAACTTTCACAGTTTAAATTCTTAATCACGCTCCATTGGCTATCTGTTTGTAATATTTCTTTATCTACCTGGTATTTCACTATTATATATTTGAATACCTCTGCTTGTATTCATTCGGGTTTTTTTAGATGTCTTCCTGTTCCTGTTTGTCTCATGTTGTAATCTCAGTGCCTCTTGATATACTGTGTGTGTGTGTGTGTGTGTGTGTGTGTGTGTGTGTGTGTGTGTGTGTGTGTGTGTGTGTGTGTGTGTGTGTGTGTGTGTGTGTGTGTACACAGTATGTATGTATGTATGTATGTATGTATGTATGTATGTATGTATGTATGTATGTATGTATGTATGTATGTATGCATGTATGTATGTGTATGTATGCATGTATGCATGTATATTTACACCGATTGTCCGATATTGACTTTCTTGCCGATATCCAATATTCCGATATTGTCCAACTCCTAATTTCCGATACCGATATCAACCGCTACCTATATATTATGCAAAAGTCAACTAATTGTCAGGTAACAACATCACATATCTAATAAAATAAAATAGCTATAATATCAATATAATATCTAACAAATCTAATATAATACAGTGATGTTGTTTTCAATGAAGTGAGTCCCGGGACTCACTGGTGGTCATTTTAACGAGTTGGCCTATTTGACAGTGCAGAGGCATAATTGCCTTGATGCCTATAACATTAACGAGCGTCAACGAGCGTCAGCTGGACAGACACACACACCTGCCCCCTGCAGTGCTCTAATTTGAAATTGACTGGAGTCTGTCTTAGAGCTCTTCACGGGGCCCCCGATTCCGAAAATACCCGACAAGACCCGAGACCCGTACGGGTCTGATCCTCCGTGTTTTATCACAATCACTCAGGGGCGGGGCGGAATCGGTCAGTATTACCTCGGAACTCAGGTCTGTCTATCATTATGTGTAATACCCGAGTGGATCCGAGAACACCCGTAGTATGCCTACTGCGTGTGTGTGCGGCTGCACTAATCAGGAGAGAAACGCAATGAAGTGCTGTTTAACTTGTGTCAACCTACTACAATAACAACCACCTGAAACCCAACCCATCAAAAACCCAACTATGCAGCTTCCACCTGAGGAACCGAGACGCTAAAAAAGAACTGAGCGTCACCTGGGATGGCCACAAACTGTCCGACCACACGCATCCCATGTATCTTGGTGTTACACTGGATAGGACGCTCTCCTTCAAGAAACACCTGGAGAACACCAAAGCCAAGGTCAACACCCGCAACAACATCCTGCGCAAACTAGTGAACTCCAAGTGGGGTGCAGATCCACCAACAATCCGTGCAACTGCCATGGCCCTGTGTTTCTCCACAGCAGAGTATGCCTGCTCAAGCTGGAGCCGATCACGCCATACCAAACTGGTCGACACAGCCTTGAACGACACCTGCCGCATCATCACGGGATGCGTCAAGACAACGCCTATCCCGTGCCTTTATGCGCTAGCCTGCATCTCTCCCCCGCACATCAGACGACTAGGTATCGCTCAAGATGAACGGAGAACACAGGAGACAGACATCAGACACCCCTTGCATGGCCACGTAGCACCTCCACGCAGGCTCCGATCCAGAGCCAGTTTTGTGCAGACAGTTGTGCCCCTCCAGACAACCAAACAAGCAGCCAGATCCAACATCTGGGAAGATGAATGGCAAAGTAACAACACACAAGCTCTTGAATGGCTGGACAGAGGGATCATACCAACGGAAAGCCTCGCTAGTGGCCACGACCTTGGCTGGACAACCTGGAAGTCCCTAAATAGACTGCGTGTGGAACAGGGGAGGTGCAAAGCACTGATGAAAGCCTGGAATTACACAGCAGAAGACACGTGCAGCTGTGGATCAGAGCAGACAATGTCCCACCTGCTGGAATGTGCCGACGCCCCCCGGTGCAGCCCAGAGGACCTGGCAGAACCTACTCCATCAGCTGTGGCCTGTGCCCGATACTGGCAGAACGATCTAAGATTGCTACAGTATGGACTCGAAGAAGAAGACTAGTGTGTGATGTTTTAGACCGACCTGGGATCAGGTTTAGTGCAGCAGCGACGTGAATGGCTGTGCATCTTGCGTGTTTTAGGCTGGTAGCTCAAAAAAGTTGAGTTACGCAATGCATGCGCACCAGTGGTGGTATCAATACTGCAATGTAGAAATACTCTGTTACAAGTAAAAGTCAAAATTTTCAAAGGGTGGTTAAAGTGGTTTAATGTCTGAAAACCGATAATATCGGACATATCCCTAATTTACACTGTATGTTATATTGTCATAACATTTATTGTGAAATGATTAAAAAATATATCACATTCTATATTTGTTTATGTTTATTCTGTTTTTTGAATGACTCCCATTATTTTAAGAAGGTGCTGAAATACTTTTCAGATGATACTGTATGGTGCAAATATGTTTATTAACATTTCATACAACTAAAGGCTAGTGTAAGTATTCTTTTAAAGTGCAAGATATTTTAAAGTGACATTATTTTCACTTTAGTAGAAACGTTTCAGCATGGTGGCACAAGTTCAAGAGCTATCAACAAAATACTGATATCTACACTGTACAAAGAGGCTAAATGTATTCTCGAATGGTGCTGGAAACTGGGGGTAATAACAATACAAAGGTCAACTTTTACAAACAATGTTCGTCACTGCTCCCCAGGCACTCTTATCAATAGTTGCCCACTGCTCCTCATAGTTAAGATGGGTTACATGCAGAGGACAAACTCCATGTACGTGCAAATATATACTTGGCCAATACCCCAACAACAACAACAATTATGATAACTGACCTGAATAAGAAGTAAGCAATCCCCACACAGTAGCAATGTAACTGGTAACACTTTACTTGAATTCATACACGTAATTAATGCATATAGGAGGGTCAGTCTCTGAAGGACCACCAAAGACACTCCCCACTACTCCTGCCCGCCTATGAGCACTCATCCTGGGCATAGAGGTGGAACTGTGGAATAACATCCTCAACTAATGATATATTACACTTGGTTAAGTCATGATGACTTACTTACTTGTAACCATTAGTTAATGGCGAGGACCAGGAATTAATAATGAGTTCATGACAAATTCAAGATGAATTCATGTATGAGTCCAGAAATCCTGTCACTGTGTGGACCAAAGTGATCCCTTACTTACGGACCCACAACGCCATACTACTGTATATTATTATAAACTAGTACAGATTAGATCTCTCCACACGTCAGCGCTCTGATATTGATCCTATAGGTCTCAGTTAACTCACAAACATAATGTATGCATACAGGTACGCAAACACGAAAACAAATGGTCTTGCCAAGTAACGCATGTGGGCTACAGCTCATACATATGCAAATGTACGGCGGAGCAGGCACAAGGTGGAGAGGAAATGAGTCTGAGGAAAGGAAGAGCAGGCACGGGCAAAAAAGAGGAGAGGGAGGGATTGAGTGCCGAGAAAAAAGACAGCAAGAGGGAGGAGAGACCGCTCCTTCTACGGTGTGAACGGTGCAGTGGAGGAGGCGGCTGTATGGAGACCGAAGCACCTGCCGTCAGCAGCACAGCCACAGCGATGCTTAACAGATGAACAGAGGGAGAGAGAGAGAGAAAGAAATGGAAGGATGAACGGATGGAGACGCGACGGCTACCTCTCAGACACACGATGTGGAGGAGATGACAGGATGAAGAGGTTTTCTTGCAGGGCAGACGAAGAGAAGGAGTGGGGAAGCAGCTCCCTGCTCTGGCGCTGTAGCCATAGCCATGGCTGTACTGACCCTGGGCGGGTTTACTCAGGCAGCCCGAGTTGCAGAAGGAGCGGACCGTCCCTGGTTCCCAGCAGCCCCGGACCTTCATCCCCCCTCACTGCGGCCCCCGATTCCACTCCACGCTCCCTGAGACGCCACACTGCCCCTGGGCCGCTACATAATTCCACCGAGGGGGGGGTGGAGGCAGAGACTTTCCTTATTCAGCATTGCAGCATACACACACTGCCCATTTAAACACACACACCCCAAAACATAGACAAACACACACACATACAGTACACAAAAACAAGGGGAACAAGGCAGATGCTCCCTCTTGCAATTGTGTTCTCCCTTTTCACACACACACACACACACACACACACACACACACACACACACACACACGCACGCACACGCACACACACACACACACACACACACGCACACGCACACAAACACACTACATACAAACACACTGCACACATTCACGCTCAGTCACAAAGCTCGGCAAAATTACAATTCTTCTCCACATGCTTCTCTCAATGCAGTGCAGAGTGGAGAGAAGGGAGGGAGAGGAGGGGAGGAGAGAGTGAGTGAAGCAGAGAGGAGATAGGACTCTGCAGCCAGCAGTCATCTAAAGAACCAAGACCAGAATGCATTGCTTCTTCCTCATGGCTCCCCTGCTGCTGCCAAGGCTGCTGCTTTTCTACGACGGCATAAGTTAACTATTTGAGGAAGGCAGTAAGGCACTGTAGCAGACATAGAATAGCACTCGCATCAAAGAATACATGTGAGCTTATATGTACTACATGTTTACTGGACGTGGAACAAACTTGCCCGAAGACAAAGGGTCAAATAACCCCAGACTTAATCGTCCATCTCTCTCACAGCGTTAATGAAACTCTGAGAGTGTACAAATTTAAACAAAACACCCGTAAGGGTACATTTTTAGCTACAAATTAATAAATGAACACTGAGTATTTTCGTGTAGTGTATCGACTGGTCCTTGGTAGACCAACAGCAGTTAGGCTATACGACCCATATGACTTCTGACCCTGAGTGGATGGCGAGGCAAAGGTCACAGGAGAGATTGGACAATGTTGGCGTGAAAAGCTGCTCTGTTAGCTCCTGTTCCAGAAAGGAGCTCCCCAGTGTACACACTGTACAGTACAGCGTGCTGTACTGCAAGGTCACCTTGGCCACCTCAACACTTGCTCCTCCCCCCAGTATGTTGTGGGTACACTGTATGTGCACATGTGCAACCCACAGGGTTGTAAATAACCTCAATTACGGCACTGTAACTCGGTACATGTGACTGTACATGTGACTGTACATGAAGGTTGTGTACAACCTTCATGTACAAACACATTCTTGCACACATTTATTTATACATTACGAACGCCATTCATTCATGTAATGCTGAAAATGTCAATTAGCTAATGATCTCTATTTATGGACAAGCATATTTATGAAGATGTACAGTACAATCCAAATTGAATTAGTGCTGCTACAGTACAGTCCAGAGAACACAGCACTGACCGTGTCCGTCTGACACATGAAACCTCATTAAATCTAGCTTAGCTCTTCCATGAAAAGCAATTGCATGTAAAAAGAAAATAAAAGAAAAGGATTGTAAATGTCACGTCCGACAGAAAGACAAAGAGTTCGACATCTTTCATACAAGCCATGTGCGCTCTCTAGCAAATTTGTCGTAATGCTTGATATGTTGCAACAACACCACTATGAAGCAGGTGATGGTAATTTGGAGGGTCACAGCAGTTCACTGGCAGTGATTGATAACACCCATAATGCAATATGACGTGCTTTGCGAAGAGGAGACAGCAAGGGCATAGGCTACTAGTAAAGCAGTAGTAATATGTTTGCAAGTTGCCATGGATATAGACCATGGTTGATACAAATCAATGCTATGATACAACACTTCATCAAACGTAACATGGATGTCATTGTTCACCCAAGCAACTAGTGCAGCTACACTGTGTACTTAATTTGATTAGGGAAAGATTTACTACCACTACTCGAGTTCATCCGTCTTCTGTTGCTATGGTCCTGAAATATTTGAAAGCGGCAACAACAGGGCGTGAGCACAGGGAGGCTGCTGTAGTACGGCATAAGTGGAGGACTGACAGGGGAAGCTTGTTGGACTGTGAACAACAAGTCTTAAATGTCCAGAGGCATGCATGAGGCAACAAAGCATGAAAGCTTCAATTACTATCATACTGGCCATCACAAATTTCTTTCATTTAGGGGTCGTCCGGGTGGCGGAGGGTTAAAGTTCCTGCCCACCACCACCACGGAGACTGTTCATTCCTCCACATCGCTTCAGGGTTGGCCGAGCGTTCCAACAAACACAATTGGCCATGTTTGCGGCCATAATGCTGGACGGACAGATTGACAGGGGGGGCAGCAGGGGGGGCTGACATCAACAAAATAGAACCCTGCCGCTAGCTGAGCTACACATTTTTGTCTCCGCCAGGCCGAAGGCATGGCGAGAGAGTATGTTTTACCCTCCGTCCGTCCGTGTGTGTGTCCGTCCTGTCTGTGTGTTACCAGCTAATCTCCGGCACCGTTGGCCCGTTCGCTCCGAAACTGTGCACACACACTCCCTGGATGCCAATTCAGAACCTCTGCCCACAGAGTGTGTCTAATTTCACATGGGCCTGTTATAGCGCCACCAGGAGGCCGATTTGTGCAAAACATTTTTTTTTACATTACTCCTACAGATTTTATCCAAACGTCATGCAAATCGGTACACAGTATCTCTATAGTCATGTGATCAACACGGATCTGTCCGATTTCCCATATTCCATCCTCATTGCCTATGGTTGGTTTCCAAAGTTTGCAGGATTGGTCCGTTTTGAACAAAAAGCCTCAAACTATGCACGCAGCTTGCTATTTCCGTGAAATTTCACACGCACATTCCCACTAGGCCGAGGAAGAAATGGCACCCTTTTCACATTGGCCTATTATAGCGCCACCAGGAGGCCAGAATAACGTACCTGACCTGGCGGAGACCTGTGCTCCGAGGAGCACTTTTTCTAGTTGTTTCTGTTTTACAATGAATTACTTTTGTTTTGTTTTGTTTTGTATTTTCTTGCCATTTTTATTTGAAATTGTTATTAAATAAAATAAGCCTCCCTTCCTGTTAAATGTACACACCAATTTTGACTATTCACTTTTGCAATAGAGCATCGCAGTTCCCGCCCCTTCCGGGTTCCACCGCAAAATACTCAATGCATTTTTCCCATTGACTTTTCCAAAAATATTTATATCTATTAATTTAAGCCTCGAATCAAGCCATCATGACATGACATGAATCATGAGCATAAAATGTTTGATTCTGTGATTATTATTTTTTTAAACGGCAAAACAAAGGGTATTTATTAAATATAGTATATCATATAATTAAATATAAAATAAAAAAAATCACAGAAAAAAACGTTTTATGTTCATGATTCATGTCATGTCATGATGGCTTGATTCGAGGCTTAAATTAATAGATATAAATATTTTTGCAAATGTCAATGGGAAAAATGCATTGAGTTTTTTCTTCCGGCACCAGGAAAAACCAGGAAGTGGGCGGGAACTGCGATGCTCTATAGACATTAAAGTACTTTGATTTTACATAATCTCCTCCGTTCCCTTTTTTGAGTACGAGATCTTTTCACCTTTACATTTTTTTTAAATAATTCTCATTAGGCCAATTACTGCATTAGGAAATATTAATCTAGACACAGACGGCCAGAATCCACCAGCACTGTGCTCATTAGTGCTTAAAAATAAGAAAGAGAAAAAAGAAGAAAGAAGAAGAAAGAAATATGGGCAGAATTTGACATTTCCTGATGAAGTGGTGTTCATCATGTAGTATTCATAACTTTCTTATTCAAAGAAGGCTTTAATTAACAACAAACTTAGAGTGAAGAGTAATTGCACCCTGCCTCAGAATGCACTAGCTTATAGCCGAGAGGTGATGTATCGACTTGATTATTTGGCAATTACAAGCTGACACAACACTTCATATTAAGGACCCCCAGGGCAGCTAGAAAAGGGCGCTCATCTGGGCGCAGGTCTTTGCCAGGCTGGGTGGCCTACCCAGGGCTTTGTCAGTCGCAGCCAG
The DNA here is from genome assembly GCF_963280865.1 of Gymnoscopelus braueri. Taxonomy (NCBI): domain Eukaryota; kingdom Metazoa; phylum Chordata; class Actinopteri; order Myctophiformes; family Myctophidae; genus Gymnoscopelus; species Gymnoscopelus braueri. Next base: position 30,711,393 of record NC_137608.1, read on the forward strand.
CAGGATGCGAGGAAGCTGTGGGGGCAAATTTCTACTATGTCAGATTCTTCTGTGGTGCAGAAGTGAAAGCGTTTTGGAGGTGCACTCTATAGAGGCCCCTGAACATGCAATTTCAATGTAGGGTTGTATTCATGATATATGGCATTTTCTTTATTTTCTTTAAAAAATGGAAAGAAAACCTGCAATATATCAGAAAATCTGGGGTAATTTCTTTGACGTTCTTCCATCATTATCTCCTAATAGTTGATTATTATCTCCTAATAGTTGATTTTTCTATCTCCTCTGGTTTTTTATTTTTGTTTTATTATATTTGATACCTGAAAGGTGTTGTGAAAAAAGGAAAATAAGAGACTGTTGAGGGTTGAGTAGTGTAACATTCTGGTAAAGGGGTGGGGGGAGGGTCTGGGAGGACTGTTTTTGTATTTTTGTCTTCTTTCTGTTGTGTTTTTGTGTATCGCGTCTTTTTCTTTATTCTGTGTCTTTTTTATTATGTCTTGTTTACAAAAAAGAAAAAAGAAATGTGATAATGATATGTGTACATTGTGCATTGTCAATAAATAAATCATTATTAAAAAGAAAATGACCCCAGCCACCATTTTTTAAGGCAGTTACAGGCAAACATTATGGAATATCAAAACACTGTTTGAAACTCAATGTCATGAAACTCAATGTCAACCTATTTTGGCAAGAAAAATTAAATAAATATCATGTTTCTGCAAAAAACTATAACATTTGATTTTGTAGATTTTGTATCTTTAAATATTCGGAGGCGGGACTAAAGGCCAATACATAATCCTTCTGATGTCGGAAAATCTCCCGCTTCGCAAAGGCTTCCCGAACTGTAGATCGGAGAGTCAGGACATCTAGAGGTGCACGGGTTCCAAGGAAAAGTTCTGGGACTGCCCTTCCGAAGCTTGGAATGTCGTCAATTTGTAGTTGTATCACCTCCCTTTACAAAGAAAAGTTTGGATGTCGGAAGGAGTATGGACCGTGCTTTAGGCGCGAGTGCAGGAAACGAGTGGAGTGAGAGAGTGTGGAAGTTAGAGTATTGGAATTTGGCTACTCATCATGTCATGATTATGCAAGATGACAAGGTGCACTATGTAATTTCCTGTTCTACCCCGGATTTGAACCCGGGACTTCTGCACAAGTGCTGACATTATGATCACCGAGCTAATAGAGCCTGCCTGTTTTGTGTCAAACAAGAAACAGGATTGTGTCAAAGGTTGTGTCCAACCCAGACGCAGGATCTAAATGTCTCAATAGAAGAGCAGGGAGACCAAATACAACCACCCCAATTGTATATATTGTATTAACATACTCTACCACACAGATCGGACAATATGTATGTATTTTCTTTTTTACATAACAGAGCTTTTAAGTCGCAATAAGGACAGATATTAGAAGATTGATTGGGGAGAAGGGTCTTGTTGAGTGCAATGGCCAGTGTTTCCCAATGTTGAGGGCCAGCTGGTGTCAGGGTGGGTACCAGCGGGGTCAGGCTCAAACTGTTGCCTGCTGTAAGGCCTGCCCTGGTCTGCCAACAGAATGGGCACACAGAGCACTGAAGGGCAGAGAGAGTGAAAGACGGACATGGAATCTGACTGATATGGACGGATGATTTTGGAAATCAGACTGAACACAATGTGATGATGAGTGATGACCAAAGAAAGTACAGTACAGCACTTAAAAAGCTCCCATATGTGTGTCTGTGACTGTGACACATTGAGCCTTCAAACAGTCAATTTAGCATAATTGTTAACAACTTTCAGCATGGCATCCGTATTTTGGGCATGTCATTGTAGGTGAATATTTTCTAAAATAGCAGATCTACAAGCTTGCGATGTGTTGCTTAGTGTTGCGACAAATTTGTAATTTGGCTATTAATAAAAACATTTTTATAGGGCTTAAGTGGTTCTCTTTGAGAACTCTGAGAGTGCAAAACATTTCACACTCTCAGAGCTAATAACTGCTGGGACACAATACTAACACAGTAACAATAACAATGGATTTGGATTTCACGCAGCACAACAGTTAAAGGGATATTTCACTTTAAAAAAAACTTCATTTTATCATCTACTCAGGCTTTTGTGAGCCCCCCAGACCATTTTTAAGTTGCTTGATTCAGTATTTAGATATATGATATTCATTTGATCAGACACGCCCCCTTCCTATACAAACCCATTATAACTTCAAACTCCATTTTAAGCATGTTAGATTTATCAAAAACACCCGTCCTTGGTTCTGGTGACTCACCCCGCCCTCCTAATATACGAGGGGGCTGTGTTTTTTCAATAACTTTTTTCATTTATTTTATTACATTTTTTTATTGTATTTAATTTCTTTCATTTTCCAAAAATAATATACAAAATAAATGAAAAAAGTTATCGAAAAAACACGGCCCCCTCGCATATTAGGAGGGCGGGGTGAGTCACCAAAACCAACGACGGGTGTTTTTGATGAATCTAACATGTTAATAATGGAGTTTGAAGTTATAATGGGTTTGTATAGGAAGGGGGCGTGTCTGATAAAATGAATATCAAATATCTAAATACTGAATCAAGCAACTTAAAAACAGTCTGGGGGGCTCACAAAAGCCTGAGTAGATGATAAAATTACCAAAAGTTTTTTTTAAGTGAAATATCCCTTTAAGTACTCACACTAAACCCATACAGAAACTAAAGCACTAATCACAGGCCAGCATGCCAAATCACCTTATGTTAGCCCTAGTGTCTGCAACTGTTTTTAATTGTTTTCATTGTTCTTTAAATGTGTAAGGGGGACATTTAATTGTATTCTATTATTAGAATCTATTATTAAATAATAATGAAATGTAAATTTGAGTATGTTAACACAATATAACTTATACAATTGGGGTGGTTGTATTTTGTCTCCCTGCTCTTCTATTGAGATAGAGATAGATTGTGTCAAATGTCATGTCTCACCTAGACACAGAATCTGATGCAAGCAGGCTCTGTTAGCTCAATGATAAAAAACGTCAGGACTTGCGCAGGAAACCAGGTTCAAATTTGGGATAGAAGTTACAGTGCAGCTTTCATCGTGAGAATGGAATATTTTAGTTTAAGTTTAAGTATCTCGGCAAAACTGTAAATGTCCCTTCAAGAATAAATAAAGGTTTGAATTTAATTTAATAGTAAAGATTGTACTGCAACACAATTGTCCTCTGTCTGCATTTTGCCATTGTAATAGTTAGCGGTTTTATACTGTAGTTGATGGATCTACAAAACTGAGACATACTGTAGATCCGACAAGCAGAAAATGTGGCGCACCTCACTCTTCCTCCCCACTCTCCCCCCTCTCTCCCTCCCCCCTCTCTCTTCTGTCTCTCCCTCGCTGATCGAGCTCTGGTCTGACAACACTCACAACAGAAACAACACCGCTTTGCACTGAAGCCTATAAGTAATACTCTAGAATAAAACAAAATAGAATAAAATCCATTAGATTAGATACAAGCACACATGGTACCAGGTACATGGACACCAATACAGAATCTCCCTCTGTGTGTGTGTGTGTGTGTGTGTGTGTGTGTGTGTGTGTGTGTGTGTGTGTGTGTGTCTCTCTCTCTCTCTCTCTCTTCAACACACTCCAGTGTCAAATGTAACAGGAACAGAAGAAGCAGTGCACGATAAAGGAGGCATGGAAGGGGGTGAAATGCCATCATTGTCCTGTCCATGCAGCTCCCACCCCATATGGGCGTTTAATATAGTCCCTTGCATAATGTTTTGATGAAATATCTAGGACACCGTCTGCCCGGTGCTGCTTCGGAATAAGATGCGATAAATGGAAGAGAGGCAACGAGATTGAGGCAGGAAGAAACTCTATTTAAATCCAAGAGAGACAGGGCAGAGGAAACACAAGAGGGCAGAGCAGAGCAGAAGAGAAGAGAAGATGAACAATAAGGTGTAAAAAAGGCGGTAACAAGGGAAACCAACCGATGAAATATGGAAACAACGTGAGAGAGAGCCAAACAAACAGGTATTAAGAGGAAGGCGAGTTCTATGAATATCAAGCTGTGCAAGGCAGTGTATGAGAGAAGAAATGAGGAGAAGAGACCATTCATGTAGATTGCACAGTGAGAGAGATGGAGAGAGAGAGAGAGAGAGCGAGAGAGCACACGTCATAGATTGATGTGTTGGTGTGGCCAACAGTGGGTGGCATGGAACTGGGTGTTTTGTTCTGCTCATGAAGGGAATGTGAGAGTTGACAAAGGTCAGACTCAGTATGTGACCGTAGACAGAGTCCCACAAAGACAGTTACTGTTACATTGAAGCAGCACAAAACTAAAAGAACCACCTCCATGTTTAATCTGTCTCTCTCATACTGGATATACATTGGGGTTAAACTATTTAACTAAACTGTGTCAGCAAGAATCTTTGTCATCGCACATCCAAGACAACACACACTCCAATATTCCCTAGTAACTGCCAAGCTAACTGATGATTAGAAGCAATAAATGTCCTATCAGTCATTTTACAAACACCATTACATTAGCTCAGAGAACAGATTTCCATGCAGGATGAAGACTGTAGAAAAAGGGAAACATTACAGCATACATAATTTGTACCATATACGGTAATTTGTACCACAAAAGCACCAAAATAATTAGTTTTTATACTTTATTAGTCAGAAACAGCACGTGGTACAGTAAGACATCAATGATAAAAGAATAAGGACTTTAATCAGCTGATAGCTAGTGATTAAAAACAAAAACTCACTTCACATAATAGTGTCCCGGAAACCACTCAGTATTTTGGATACATAGTTACACATGATGTGCACTCAGGGCTCGACTCACAGTCTCAGAAACAACTCTCTTCCTCTCACACTCACACATAAAATGGAACTTGTATAGAACAAAGCAAGACCTACCGTCGTATGTACTAAATCTGATTGACTAATTTACTCATTAATACTGATTTGTTGCCAACAGCCAAAGGATTTAGTACAACAGTGTGTCCATATTATTCTTCCTAACTAGTTCCACCATTGTCTAGCTTAAAGCAGGCATTTCCCCCTAAAAACATAAGCTTAATCCTCTTGGGCTTTTAAAATGTTTGACCCCTCTACCTAACCATGGTAATGACAAAACAATAGGATATAGAATAAAATGGTGAATACAGAGAAAAATGTTCACACCACACACACACACATACACACACGCACACACGCGCACACGCACGCACACACGCACACGCACGCACACACACACACACACACACACAGATGAGGATATCGTGAATGGGATCAAAGCATGTACTTACACAAAGGGTAGAATGTTCCTATTCATGACTGTATTTTTCCACCAGTGACAGTCCTTGCAGGAAGAGAGCATTTATATAGCAATAGGAGAGGGTACAAAGCATGAGTTGGAGAAAGAAGGTTATTCCATTCAGGATCGAGCCCCGCTGGTTGAATAGCACAGTAAACGGCTTAGAGAGGGAGAGAGAAGAAGCAGGGAGGGGGAGACAGGGAGAGGAGGAGGGAGCGAGGAGAGAGAATGAGCGAGCGAGCAAGCGAATGAGGGAGAGAGTGGAAGAGAGAGAGTGAAAGAAGGCGGGGAGGCAGTTGGGGACAGAAAAAAAAACTGGGTGGAGAGTGAGTGGAAGATGCATTCCTAATCCATCCTCACACTGTCCCCTTGGATGTGTTCTATGTTTCAGCACCATGGACAGTTAATCACCTTTTCTGCCCATTCACAGGAGAGTGACTGCTAGGGTGAAGAAGTTAAAGAAATACGGAAAAAGCACAGAGGAAGGAGAAAACAATGAAGAAATGATAATGGTTGTCTAACAAATAAATTATCAGCTCAGTGGTCTTGTGGTTAGAGTGTCCGCCCTGAGATGGGGAGGTCGGGGTTCAATTCCTCTGCCCCTACCAAATACTATAAAAATGGGACCCAATGTCTCCCTGCTTGGCACTCAGCATCAAGGGTTGGACTGGGGGTAAGTCCCTGTGACATTCTAGCGTCATGTCCAGGGGGTGTATTGTACATCATGGCCAGGGGATGTCCTTGCACATCAAGCCGCCTCACACTACAGAAACAGGAGATAGGCTCCTGCGCTATGGGCCACATGGCTTGGGAACCGTTAGTTCCTATGGTTATTTACTTAACCCAGAACTAGACTACCAAAGTCCTGACATCAATTCCATGTTCCTATAGGGTCATAAAGACGTTTTCGCATTCAACAATTCTTTTCTAGTTCCAATTTACTGTTTTTAAAGTACTGTGTTCCGAAAATACAACTAAAAAAGTGCGCTTGTTGGAGCGCAGATCTCCGCCAGGCCTGGTTGCCTACCCAGAGCTGGGTCAGTCGTGGAGTGCAGCTGTCAGGACACGGTGAAGCTGAGGGGGAAATACAGTTTCTATGACAGACGGTGCAACTTTCCGCATTTGTGGCACCCCCTAGTGTGTGGTGTTTTAGATAAATGTGTGGTTGTTTCTACTCTGTGTGGGTCAGATGTCAGGTGCAGTAGAGCTGCTTCCTACTGCTCTGCTTCCAGCTGTGTGCTTGTCTCTCTTTGAACACAGCTGGACTCAGCGAAGCCAGTACTGACTGTTTGGACCCAGCTGCTCACTTTCATGTTTTTTAATTGCTTGCACTGCATTAATTCGAAGAAAAAAAATGCAAAGACTGCTGAATAAAGTGATTCAGAAGAATGGATTCAAACTCAAACTTGATTTCTCTTATTCACCTGTTAGTAGTGTAGATGGTGCTGCAAGAGGCGCTGCAATGCATCAACATGGTTGCACTGTAAGTATAAATTTTCTTTATGCTCCTCAACTCTAAACAAGAGACAACATATTGTATTACAGTATGTTATGAAAATGGCAGTAGTTGCAAATGGCAGTAGTTGCAACAAACACACTCCCCATGACCATGAGGGAGTGTCACTGACCAGCAACTCTTACAGGTTGGTTCGAGGTGCCCGTTTAGCAGGGAGTGGAACTGGGAGGAATAGCGTGTTCCTCTTCACACGTTACACCCTCCCAGTGACACTCAATGTCAGATAAAAAGTGGCTGGTGACTCCATGTGTATCAGAGGTGACATGAGGTTGTCTACATGCTTCCCAGACCAACAGTAGGGCAGTAGGGATTGGCAGTGAGTGACAAGGACTATACACATGAGGGGGGAATTGGCATAACAAATACATTTTAAAAAGGATAAAAATGTACAGTGAACAAATCCAACTGTTCAGGACAACTCTCCAAAAACGAAGCGCCACAATAGAGGAGGTATTGAAACAAGGGGAAACACTGCCACCTGCTGCCTTGGTGGCACACAAACAGCAGCTTATGGGCCAGTCACAGATACCAACAATATCCAGCTTTGAAATGACAGGCTCCTTACAAGAGGAGATGTGTTTGCAGAGGAAGACAAGCCATTATAAATCAGGATGATCAGGATCATGGGCTGATAATTTCACAGATTAGTGAGAGGGGCGTTATTGGATGAGACTGATGGAGAAACTACGGTAAGCCACAAATAAGGTAAAAAAATATGAGAAATATGAGTGCCACAGAAACAGTGCCCGATTTTGATAATCACCCTGCAATCCCCTCCGTAAATCTACAGTCTAGGAGGTAAAAACCAACCTTCTTTTCCACTGGGACATGGTGAAAGAAGGAAGGAAAGAAGGAAGGAAGGAGGTATGTTTATCCAACACCCATGTACTGTATGTTAACCACTTAAAACCCTGTATACCTCGTTGACATTCCCAGAATATAGGGACGCTAGGGTTCATGTGGTTAAATGAGATGCTCTCAAAGTGCTGGAGCAGACAAGCCAAGTTCTATCTGTGAATTTGAGGTTAGCCTCTGTTGGTCTCCACTAGAGGCATTCATAGAAACTAAAGGCCCTGCCAGATAGAGGACGTCAAGTTAGGCCACTTGTTCATATTGGAAGCGTCAAATAGTCTATTTATTATATTCGGCTGCACCGCAATTATTAATTAATCATTTGAACCACATCATACCAAACATTCCAAATACACACACACGCTTGGCAATAAGTGTGCCATAGCAGGTTCCGTTAGACCATAGTGTAGCGTGAACCCTCTAAGAAACCCTCCCTTTCAAGCTGTTAAATCAGGTGAGAAAGCAACACACGCACCCAACACACACACGCACACGCACACACAATCTCTTTCTCCTTTGAAGCAGCTAGGACTGTATCAACAGCTTGATCTGCATCAACAGCTTGAGCTGTATCAACATTTCCCCACTTCACATAATGGCATTAGCACTGTAAGCAACTGTATAGTGATAATGCAATAAGTGCTTGAAAGCTTGCAATACGATAGGTTGGTCATACGATGGTGAACAGTGATGATAATGTACGGCTATTCGGCTATTAGTCCAATCCTGTCAATCCATTATGGTTCGGTAATTCTATTATTCAGAAACCGCACAGAGCTTGCATAGTGAAATGCACCTCAGTTGCCTGTGTAATGTAATGAGCTCTCACCACCAGTGAGACTGTGCTCTGGTGTCTCCTCACCACCCACACAGACAGAGAGGGCTCCAGGAGCTCAGAGAGCTGGGGAAATGCATGTCACTTACTATTCCATTCTGGATGACTGTTGACTGGTTGCTGACTGGCCCCAATGGTAAAAAGTTCCAAAACAAGGTTCACAGAAGTGCAACGCACACCAGTCCTTTTGATGTGCTGAGTCCAACCCACGGTAAAAGACTCTAGAAAGATCAGAGTAGTCGCACACTCATAGCTTACGAGCCAAGCAGTTACAAACCAACATTTTGAGTTAGGGACTAACAAAACTTAAAAAAATAATAAATATAAAACACACATTATGCAACTAAATACTCAAATCTCATTACCTTACCTTTTCCATTATTATTGCGAACGCAGCCACCCAAGTGGAGCTTACTATGAAACCGTGCTCGGCTTGTTCAGGTAATAAAGTATAGCAGTTGTACTGCATATATTATATAAGGTTTGTCACAATGTTTGTCCAAAGAGTGAACACAGATAGATTTAAAAGAAAGAGGTAATTGTGCAGTAGTATTGATTGATTGATTGATTGATTGATTGATTACAGGTAGTACAGTCAAATATTATGCTAAAACGATAACGATAACAGCCCCAGTATACCGTATGAAGATCAATATCACATTTTAGACCTTGATTAAGGATAATCAGGTGTGCGATGTGAAATATAAGCTTACCATCAAACACAATAATCATTGCAGTTATCATCACTGACTTTAAATTCTAATTAAACGTTTCAGTCATTTTAGCTTAGTGTGAAGGGGTGGTGCGGGGGGGGGCATTAAAATGGGGGATTTATTTGTGTGGCTGATTATTATTAAATATTTCTAAGCTTGAATACTTACACATAAAGATAATGTTAATTTGAGTTATGAACACACACATCACACGCTGACATTAAAGTAAACGGTTAGATAGATTGCAAGTGCTTATAGAAAACACACTTTTGTATTGGGTAAAGGCCATACAGTTGACGCATGACTGTCAGTGACATGACTGTCAGTCAAATGCTTTGTCTGCTATTTGGACACATTTTGGCTTTGAGCCAGGAGACAAGGATCAACCGGCAAATTTGGATGAGGCAATATGCCTCATTTGCAGTGGGAAAGAATACCCGCCACACAATCAAATACGTCTAATCTAAGCTGACATTAAATGATTTTAAAATGTTACACTTACTCAAGTATACCTCTTTGCAGAGAGACCATCAGATACCATTTAGGCTGCTCTGTTGGAAATTACTACACTTCACAGCTGGTAAAGTCAAGTCAACCATGCAAGGTAAATAACCTGGTTAAGTGGGACTTCAAATTGAAACATATTGATATGATAATATAATTATAGTATTATTCCTCTATACTTTCTCTACTGTATAATAACACTTATTCATATCCAGCAGTGCTGGGTTAAAGCTGATAGCTAGAACTATCAGCTGTACTTCCCATTTCCTTTTGAAATGGACACATTATTGTGTACATAATTTAGCAAATAAATAACAAAATTACAGTTAAACATAGATTATGAACATAAATTACAACAGGAAATAAACAATCACACTTTACGCACTGAAAAACAGACGACTTACTAAGAAAATATGTGTTTTAAACGACGGGCCAAGTCCACTAAAATTATATGAAACCACAGAAACAACAGGGTGCTTTTCCAACACAGTAAAGAACACATTCCATACAGTCACAGCCCTATGCCCAGCTTGTCTAGTAGAGGACACACAATGGTGTATGCACATGCAAAAGCACCCAGACAGGCAAACAAGCCTACACACAAACAAACAGAGAATTAAACATTGCAGTTAGATCGATGGCTTAACAGAGTTCTGATTACTGAAAGAGGTGAGATTAAATTGAGAAACATTCTCTCTCTCTCACTCACTCTAAATTTAGTGAGCTGACTTTCAGATGGAGGCCAGAGGAATATATAGCCTGTCTGAGTCTCTATATACCCTGTGTGCTAGAGACTGGGGCAGAGAGGCTTTGGGATGGTGCCAGGGTGAAACGTGAAGAAAGAAAGGCCCTCCGAGACATTTCCCACAGCCTTTGACCAGTGCCACCAATCGCAACTGCCCAAGAATGAGTCCCTTTGGAAAGGAGAGAGTTCCGTTGTCAAGATGAGACTGAATGGGAATCTGGTTCTCACGGTAACCTTAGCCTTACTCTCTAGTCTGTGCTCCAGCTGGACCGAACTGACAGAGCTGCCCTCTCCTGGCTAGGATTGGAATCTGACAGAGAGAAACTCTTGGCATTTTAAATCTCAGGGGGATGCTGGAGTCCATTGGCTGTAGCCAACTACCTCCGCCAGGTCGGAACGTAGGGGGCGGAATGTGTGTGCACATTCTCTCTGGAGTCACGTTATCAAGATGTATCAGTCAAACTTTTCATATTCTTTTCCAATTGGCTACTAACAGTTGGCTTCCAGAGTTAGTGAAAGGAACATTTGATTCTGTGAAGATTTTTTTTTTGAAAACCACAAAACAAAGGGTATTTATTAAATATAGTATATCATACAATTAAATATTCCATTATTTTTTTCTCACAGAATCAAATGTTTTATGATCATGATTTTCCAGGCTTAAAATAATTAATATAAATATTTTCTGAAATTTCTATCGGAAACATTAAAGGGCTATCAATTTGTGGAACCACAAAATGGCCACCACTGCTATGCCCTATACACCAAATAAAAATAAAGACATTTCTACAAGGAAAAAGTTAATTAATTTAATAATGCGTGGATTATGAGGGACCAACTTTTTACTTTGACTCCCTTACGGCTGCTTAAATTACAATTGCAAATTCCCATTGGCAAGACTTGCATAATGCATAAACAATAAACAAGGGACTTTTAAGGTAAAGAAGGACAGTCATGCCACTTTGTTATATTTAGTTGAAACATTTACTTCAACGTCAACATACTCTTCTTGAACTGCTTAAACATGGCTCAAGATGACATTTTTCAAATAGCCAGTCTCTAATCTTATGGGAGTAATTACATGAAATGGTACACAGAAAAAAATATCATAGCTGAAAAGTCTGTTCCAGAATACTTTCTCTTTTACTTGCCACTTGCAGTCAACACAAGTAGGTCTTCTCCATAATTAACATAATCAGCGCAATGCGGATTAAGTCGCATTTTGCTCAGACCAGCCCAAGACCTAAAACGGGTTTGACACCCCTGCTCTAAGGCAATGACACATTTAGGCTGGTAATTCTCAGTTGATCTGTTCAGCAGAGCCGAGTCACACCGAGTCTGTATAGCTTGGATGGCTTTGTACATGAAACTGTTGATATCCTGGCACTTTTAGTATCTAGAATCAAGAAGGGTTTATTTGTCTTTATTTGAAATGTTAGTGGGACATGTTCAGACAATATTGAGCCTTTACAGATGATTCTTTTATTTATTCTATTCTGCAAGGTGTTAACCCAAAATCAACTGGGACAAACTATTTATGATTCTGGATTTAGGCAAGTTGTTCGGGCTTCTACTGTAGATCTTTATTAAGCCTGTGTGGGAAATTCACTGCTGTTACAGTTTAAGTGTCTTGCTCAGAGACACTTTGACATGTAGACTAGACATAGGCAGGCCGGGCGGCGAACCAAACCGGTGACCTTCTGATTACCAGACACCCTCTCGTCCAGTGCTACACCCACCCCTTGTCCTATTCTAACAGTGTTTTACTCTGTTGTTCTCATATTTGCTGAACTCTGATCCCCTTCAGTCACACATCAGTGGCAGTGACTGAATTGAAGTGTCCCTGCTGCTGCGGTGTCACATATAGCTTGTCTTAACACGTTTATTGTGGTCTGTTTTGTCTCATCCACTACCTTATGCTAGTTATAGAGTGGATGCACCAATGGTCTTTTAAAATATACTGGCCCTCATTTCTCAAAGTGGTGTAGACCAAATAATGGGCGTACGCCGAGATCACCGCAATTGACAGGATTTATCAATCTATCAGGACTTTGACTTGAGCGTACGGCCCGCTCAGATCTCACGTCTGGTTTGAGGGCGTGTAGAATTTGTCTACACCACTTTGTTCCATCGTAGACCTGCGGAGCAGCATTGTCTGACCATCTGACAGGCATCTAAACATATGTATTCACTCCAAAAATGTATAGCTATCAAACTAATAAATAATACATGTTAAAAAAAAAAAATTTGTAAAGGCATACATTGACAATGTGTCATATGAAATTGGTAGGAACATTTTCAAGTGTACAAGCAATAAAAATCGTGCAATTAAAAACAATATAACATGTTTACAATGTTAGATGCTTAATCATAGGTGGTAGGAGGTAACCAGCCCACCACACACCAGCCTTCATCCATTAATGTTTACACATTAATCAGTCACTCCACGTTTATATGATGACAGCCCCAGGCTATCTATCTCTCATAAACGTGGTGTCACGGGCAGGCCACGGACCACGGGAGGACGCACAACTGACTCCTTTATTTTGCAAACCAACAGAGTGTGCGCGTCTCCACTCAGCTGAGCACTGCTCGTGCTCGGGGGTTAAATTAAAACCCAAACTTATTCCAATCATGACGATGTGATTAGTGTAACGTAGGCCTACGGGAAACAGACAACACTGTAGGCTATTTATAATTTAATGCATGATTCAGGTTTTCGTTTAGGATATATATCTTTACTTATGGCTAGAATTAGAAAATAATAACATCATTGTCACCCGACCCCACACCCCTCCCTGTGCAGTACAGTAACAGAAGGAATTTGGGTCTGACATGGAGTGCTACCAAGTGCTACCTGGGATTCGCACCCTGGGCCTCCTGCGTGGGTGACCAAACATCTACCAGTCAACCATGATGGAATGTGTAAGAAGATTTCAAACTTTTTTTCTTCCTTAATGCAAGAACATTAGCTTCTATTTCAGCATGCTAACTTTCTAGCTTTGTATCCCCATTGATGATGTCTCTAATTTTCTCAATGATTTAGAGTTCCCCATTATTGAACCAGGGTGGGCAGTGAACTGGACAGCCTAGGGCGAGATTATAGAGGCTATTAATTGTACTAAATCTATGCAAAGTAGTAAGGCACTGGGCTCAGATTGGATCTGTTTAACGAGTCAGTGGATCTCTGCCTCTCAAGCAGCTATGTCACTCAGGACAAGAACCCCACAGAATGCAGATAATTGCGCAATTCCATTGCTCAACACAGAAAGTGAAGTTAGAGCTTAGGTGATAGCCATACGCTTTAAAGTCAGAATATTTTTGAGGATCAGATTGGCTGCATCTGGGGTCAGCTTTCATTTTCCAGTATCCTAAGACTCTTAGATGTCAACCATACTTTTAGCTCTTCTTTCCATCCTGAGGTCATTGTCTCCTTATGCAGACAATGATCATATAAAAAGTAAATAAGTAAGTTAATAAGAACAGAATGATCAATTATAATTGTCTACACTAAACATATTTCACTCCTGTTAGATTGCATACGATGGGTGTATCTGATTCTGACATATGTTCCATTGTAAACAGGATAAAGATACATTTTATCACATGGTATGGGCTTTTACTTAAGTTAAAGCCTTCTGGGAAAATGTCACACTATCCCTGGGAAAGATGTTCGTTGTGATCCTGTAATGTGTCTGTTGAATTATACGGTGGAGGGATCTTGTTCCAAACATAACAAACAGATCATAGCAACTAGATGTATGACTGCTAAAAGACTGATCGCAACAACCTGGAAGGATGCAAATCAGCTGAAAGATGAGGTTGCAAACATTCCTAGAGACAATTTCTATGGAGGGAGCCGCCTCTAACCTCTCAGAACTTTATAATGAGGAACAACAGTTGTGGAGAGTCATTATGGACCTGGTGCATAAAATATCTACTGTAAAGGTCCTTGCACACTGGTGCGTCTTTTCGTTGCGTTTTTTTTACAACAATGAAAAAAATTGAAAAAACAATGAAAAAAAAAAAAACGCAACGAAAAGACGCACCAGTGTGCAAGGACCTTAACTGTACCTTCCCTAGAATCTTGAGTAACACACCGGTAGCAACATAAATGGCTCATGATTTCTTTTTCTATTTGTGGTATTGGTAATTGACCTGAATTATAAAATGTTTTGTGATGCAGAACAGGTATGTATCTCTGGTGTATCCTTCAGATTCACAGCTTGCTGAACTATTAACTTAATAACCCCTTTATTTGTATTCTTTTTGGTCTTTATTTTCATTTTATTTAGTTAGTTTCTGTACTGAGTGATTTAGTGATTAATAAGTAAGTTAGTAAGTGACTTTGACCATATAGAGTGGGGGTATCTATTTACAGTTTTACAGAAATTTGGATTTGGTGAGAATTATTTCATTAATTATGCCAGCTTCTCCGGCCTTGGTCTGTGTCAATATCAACTCTATAAGCTCCTATACTTTCCACTATCTAGGGGGACATGCCAGAGAAACCATTATCCCTGCTACTCACATGCTATGGTTTTGAGCATAAAGGATGGTATTTTTTGCTTTATATAACGAACCTCGTGTCTTCCTTCCCTCAATTGAATCTACATTAAAAAGATTTTCTAAGCATTTTCAGGTTAATGAATGTTTCCGATCTCCATTTTCCTTTTCTTCTGTCTAACCCGGGATTTAAATATGTGAGTATCACGATTACCTGCAAACTACCATCCCTTTCAGGGCAACACAACTTTGTCTTACTAGCCAACATGAAGACAGACTTTCACTCCCAATAAAAGTGCACTGTGTTAAGATTAACATCTTACCTTAGTTTCTGTATGTATTTTTCAATGCCTTCCACCTAAGTCTTATTTTCACACACTCGGATCAGACAATCACTACATTTATTCATGGGGAAAAGTTCCTAGAATCAGTCAAGCTATTTTACGCTCTAGTATGCACTATTACTATTACTGGGCTGCCAACATACAAAACCTTATTTACTGGTTAAAAATCCTGAGACTAACTAGTGTAGCCTGGAGACCCAATCAAGCCATTTATCCTCCATGTCTGCACTAGTTTGTTCCTCTTTACCGCCATCTCCCTCCTGCCAATCCTCAAACCCTTTGTTGCGGTCTACTTTAAAATAGGGATATTGTCTGTCTGCATTTTAAGTTTTCCTCAGCCTGGGCTTATTAGTAATAACCACTTACCGGTAATTACTCTAAATTTTGTACTTGACCTTTATTCTCTGGAGCAGACTGGCTTAAAATGTGTCTGCCACATTCACATTTGTTCTCTTATCTTCAGGTCCGTCACTTCATACATACATAAAGTTTGTTCCTTTCCCAGGCTCCCTCAACAATCATTATGAGAGAGCCTAATCCTACTCAAGAGGGTGCTTACAGCTGTATATCTGAAGTTTATCAAAACACCATGTCTTTGAACAGTCTCCAAGTAAAAATCCAGATGGTAGGGGTAACTGGAAATTGAACAGAGGACTGGTTGGAAGTGGCGTTAGATAGGGTGCATTTTTGTATCATCCTGTGCTCGATTCTATTTGATCCAGCTAAAGGTGGTGCAGAGCCCACTTCAGTAAATCGAAACTGCATGAAATTCACGCTGATACCAATCCTAAATGTGATTGTTGCAGCAGTCTACAGGCAGACCTCTCACATTATGTTCTGGTCTTGCCCAAAGCTTGGAATTGGACATTTATTTATTTTTATTCTCCACCTTATTTTTTCTGGCTATCTATTTACTGTTAGTTACATTGTTAATATTATTGTATTGCACCATAATGATAGGTCTTCCTCTTCCCCTTTATCTTTTTGTCTGTAATGTGTGTTGTTATTGTGCATGGTTTTGGTGGGGTGGAGAAGGGTGAGGAGGAAAGGAAGATATGAAAAATAGGGTGAACTGTATCACACTCTTACACCTCTTGCACCTCATGGTGCTCAAACATTTTTTTTGTCCAACCTCTGGGTTCTCTGTTAAAAGTACACAATTGCTTCATCTGCTCTTACCAGACTGATCATTCATCATGCGGATGGCTTTAGCCTTGGCCAACTCCAGTGCTGTGACCCATCTTTGGCGCTCCACTTCTGTGCTGGCCTTCAAGTGGTAGGTGCGACCACCGCTGCTCAACACAATGTTGCAGGCGTCCTCTGTGTCGATGTGTGCTGTGGCCAGGTTGATTGTGCCACGACATGTGTGGGCCATCTCTGCCTGTGTCCTGCAATAGAACACCAAGAAGACACAGACGGACAAACAGACAGACAGACACAAGAAACAGTGGAGCACATTAGCCTAGTACATGAAACCTAATGTCTCTGTCTGATTGTCGCAGAGAGGGAATAATCTACTGTAAGTCTTTTTATTACAAAGCAGTACAGTTCTGAATGTGATGTGACAAGGCTGAGGGTGGGATAGGACAATTAGAATTCCCAATGGCAATATGCAGAGGCAGAGAGGCAAGGGGTTATAGATAACTACCATAGATCTACAGAAATAAACACTCCAAAAGCCATGCAACAGAAGAAACACCTGGTCACTTTGAAATCTCATAAGACATACTGAGAAAACTCTGTAGCACATCCTTTCATTAATGAGCAAACGTTGTTCTTGTTCCCATTCTCTGTGTGTGTGTGTGTGTGTGTGTGTGTGTGTGTGTGTGTGTGTGTGTGTGTGTGTGTGTGTGTGTGTGTGTGTGTGTGTGTGTGTGTGTGTGTGTGTGTGTGTGTGTGTGTGTGTGTGTGTGTGTGTGTGTGTGTGTGCAGAAGTGTGGATATTCAATGATGGCATTACCAGTCGAAAACCAACTGTTATACATTCAGTGGAACACAAACGGTCTAGATAACAAGGCCATTGTCTGACTCGAAGAGCCCATAGTGAGCAAAACCAAACAATGAATAACAGCGGGGACAAAGAAAGAACACAGACTCAGAGGTTGTAAGATAGAGGGATAGCAAAGGAGTGAGAGTGAACAAGTACGAGGGAAAGAGAGAAAGAGAGGGAGAGAAAAGGGCATGAGGTCGAGAGCAAGAAAGTGTTCTTGTATTCATGTATTTGTGATTCAATATATTGTCCGTGCCTTAAGATATACTGTATGTATGTCCTGGATGTATCAGTGTTTTCCTTTAATTCAGCAGCAGTAGCTGTCCGAAAATTGTACAAAAATGTAAAAAAGGAAAGCACATAAGAAATCTTCTCAAAATCACAGTTTAGCATACAGAATTTTTCCAATAGCATACATAAGTTTTACAATAGCCCATTTTAGAATACCAGTCACTGTTTTTGATCAAAAAAACTATAATGATAATTAGTTACTGTATGCAACACCTGGCTTTATTTTTTTATTAAAGTTTTTTATAAAAATAACATCTAGGGGACTCTCTTTGGTCTTTTTGAGTTTGCCAATATCCCCTTTCCACTCCATGCTGGCATGCTGGCTCCCTGACGTTCTGTAAAGTTAAAATGTACAGTATAAGAAGTTACAAGAAGCTGAGCTCAAGGCAGACACCACTGTAGCATGCAGTAGAGAGTGTGCATACATGCGCACGTGTTTCTTGTCTTTGTGTCAATGGGACCCGACATCCATCCATCCTCACCGAGACCGTTCTGCCACCAGCAGAAGGCTCTCAACAGTGTTCAGCATATACCAGCCTCGGCCTCAGTTGACACCGACACCGACAGGGGTGCCTACTGGCTTATTAAAGAGGTTCTGGTGACAAGCTGAGGTTAGAGTTCATCTCTAAGCTCTACCTGGCGGGGGATTCACTGCCACTATAACAGCATGCGCCAAGTCTTGGTATAAATGCTGATCCGGATACAGGCACTTTAGTGCACAGCTCTTCCCCAGGCAGCCTGGCACTGGACAAGTTATGCAGAAAATAGTAACGGAGTCGGGACAATGCAGAAGACATGCGGAGCCAAAGGGAGGGCAGGGCTCCTGAACAGCCCAGTCTGCAGCCTAGCCCAGCATAGCATGGGCTTGGCAACCTGGCGCTGACCAAGACATCCAACTCTTTCGAGTGTATAGATGAGATCCATGCAGATCCCCTCCACCCGGCAGGAAAGCAAGGCCATGCAAAGGCCATGGCATTTAGAAGAGCCAAGGAAACTGCAAAAGCTGGAAAAACGGAGATAAGAACTGAGGAGCATTGAGGCGCTGGGGAAGAAGGGTAGGTGGCAGGGGGGCCTGAGGGAGTGAGAGTGGAATTGAGGCAAATAGAAAGAGATGAGGGGGGGGAGGGTCCTGTATGTTGTGCTGAGCCGGCAGAGAATTACAGGGCTTTACCTGTCGTTCCCTTGTGCACACATCCTCATAAAACACAAATCCACCGATCTGGAGCATGTAATGACAGAACAACAGCCTATGAACATATGCAAAAATAAAAAATAAAGAAATGACACAGGCTGGAGCACACACACAAGAACAGAACACACAGGCTGGCATAGGAGATAATACACTGTACACACACACAAGGAGCATGAGAATGCAAATAATGAGAGACACAGGGCTGCAATAATACAACACAAAGAGAGCAAGAGAAACACAGGAATCTGTCATATTATGCCTGGTTTATACTTAATTTTGTTGCATGCCAATGTTGTGCACTGAACAAAGCTGATCTACAAGCTCACAACACATTAGAGCACAATGTGTTTTGAGCTTGTAGATCGGATGTTTTTGGTGTGAGACACCCGCTTGCAAGTCGTAACTAAGTATAACTCAGGCTCAGGGATAGAAATTAAAACAGGAGACATGTAACTAAGGTGCAGATACTGTGGCAGGGACAGTACGACTTGAACCACTGAAAGACTGGAACTGGATATTGAATGTGGCCAAAGAGTCCCTATTCTCTCTAATGTCAGTCTTCTATTCTCACCTTCACACACACAAACACATTGACCACCCTGACAGGCACACAACCGTGGCGTGTACACACGCACACACACACACACACACACACAGAGAGAGAGAGAGAGTTATCTGGTGCCAAGCCCAAGGAGGAGGCCATTAACATGATTAGATCATAGCTTCCCTTCTCTTCTCTTCTCTCCGCAGCTCTTAAGTCACTCTGTTGATTTGCCAGGCTAGCGTACAAGGCTCTGAGCAGGCCGTGCCCTCCAGCTGGGTCCCTGACTCCCTGGCCTGGCTAGCTCACTACTCACCCAAACCACCTCCCCAACCACCCCTTACCCAAGAACACAGTGTCAGCAGCAGTAGCGCCATAACCCGACTCTCCATGGTGACACACGTTTCTGAGCCCCCAGCTTTGCACTCAGTGTGACACTATCCTGTTTCAGACCTTGGCTGAGAAGAAAACATGACAGAACTACTCTGCTATGAAACAGAAGGCCAGATCCACTGATATCGCAGCTCCCATTGCACTCAAGGCTTTAATGCCCCGTAATCTTCCCTAACGCGCCAAGTCGGACTCCCTGTAAGAGGTGACTAAGCGGTGCTCAGAGTATTAAAGCTGGGAGGAGAAGTCAATTAAGAAATTAAAAATGAAAGAAAGTGCAGTGAGAAGGGGCCATGTGACAGATCCTAATACGATTTACCAGATGAGCCTATCTTAGTGATTTATTATGCAAAACAGGAACAGAGGGATGTCTTGGGACATAAGGCTGACGAGTGATAAAACATAGGCAGCCCGCTCACAGTTGCAGCGTCAGAGCAAATGCGAGTGAGTCAATGGAGAAAGTGCAATGTTGCATCTCTATAAAACCTATTACATTTTAACTGGCTCAAGTGCTGAGTGCGTCAGGTCCTCTGCAAAGTCAGATCACATATTATGGTCTGCCATCGCCCTTTGACTGCTTGGCCAACAGCTGGAAATCCCATTCTGGACTGCTTCCTTTCATAAACACTGGCCTAAGAAATGAAAGGTAATCCTAAGGGCTTTGCTGTTGACTCATGTCTTGTGGGACAAACTGACTGCTCTCCGTTGACAAAGGCAACACATTGCAGTGGATTCCACTGATCCATGTTGTGATCCTCGTGATTGCAATGTGACAGGCGTCCACTGGGTATTAACATGCAACATTCTATGATGATTTTTGTTCAACTGGGTGATGTCAAGCCATGCAACCACATCATACGCTTGTCTAAGCTGACACCATTAAATCTTTATAAATGGAGCATGAAGGCTTCTCTGGGCAAATGGAGTATCCATTCATGAAAACATTGAATGTTTCTTAACCACATGACCTCTAGCTTCCCTATTCTGGGGTAAACATTCGGCCAAAATAACTCATATACAAGCTCGCAACATGTTTAAGTCCCTAGGGGACTCTGGTCAAAGTACTGTATATAGGGTTTAAGCGATTAATATTAAAGGGGCAAAGAGCAAGACTAAGAGTAATACAAAGAATAGGACTTGAGGGGGCACTCGGGTAACGCAGGGGTAAAGTTCCTGCGGAGTGGTGGGGGGTTCGAATCCTCAGGGGTGCATCCGGCTTGGGCGTGTGTTCCAGCAAACACAATTGGTTGTGTTCCTGGGATGGAAGCCAGGCGGGGAGGGTGAGCTCTGTTGCTATACTTGGAACTTCTACAGTTAGTCAGGGCACCTGTCAGTAGGGCTGTTGTTGAACTTTGAGGAGTAGCGAATAGGTCGTCCCAGTGAAGCTCCTCACTGGCAGGTGAAAAGAAGTGTCAGGCAATTCCATGTGTATAGGAAGAGGAGGCATGTGTTTCAATACTGTCCCTAGGACCAACAAGTCAGAAGACCAACCAGGTTTAGGGTAGGGTTCAGCAGTAACTAACTACACAAGTGTGTGGGGAAATCAGGGGATTGGCATAATGGATACATTGAGAGAAAAAAGGGAAGAATTGGCTAAGACTAAGAATAAAAAGATTAAGCCTTGAAAGCTTTAGAATTTGTGCAAGATAACAGTTCTAGGTTTGTTTAATGGTGTGTTTCTTAACTGTGCATTGATTTCATTTATCAGACACATTTGACTTATTTTACTAATTTATTATCACTTCATGTACAATTCAGATACATGAACTTTTAATTGGGAAAGTTAAAATAAGAAGAAAAGAAACTGTTGCCATGTTTCAGTCTTACATTCAGTTACAATAGCAGGCAAAGATATGTGGCCCAAACAAGTGCGCGAGCGCACGCACGCACACACACACAGCTTGAAGCCAGGCACACAGAGCAGGCTGCCAGGCAGGCATCAGTGGAGGGGACATTTAGTCAGGATCTCCTTTGTGGCAACTTGTGCGCTTCACTGCCTCTGTGCTCGGATGTCAACAGGCTACCTTTACATCAGGGACAGCAGACACCTTACAACATAATGGACTATTAATAGAGGGTAGAGGCAACAGGGTTCTTTCCTTTCACCATCAGCACACACAAGGGTAGTATTTTGGCTCCCCACTCTCCGTCTCCACTAACCCCTCACTGGAAAAAGGACAACTGGACCCTTTGTGTGTGAAGGTGTGGCACTAGTGTGGACTGGAGTAGCAACCCTACAGCATGGGGGTGAAATGGGTTTGGTATAGTATATATGGCATATTGTCGCTGTCAGGCACAAACCTCATTATGTCCAAATCAAATCATACTTAGGAAATGGAAAAAATAATGTGTGTTATTATTTAGTCAGAAGCTCTTGTTAATACTTTTCATTAGTTCAATATTTATAAAAACCCACAGACAGACATAACCACTTTGGTCCCTATTTTGGGCATCTAAACAAAATCTTTCAAAAAAAAGTCAAACATTTTAAAATATAGCAAAAATATACATCTAGAAGCTCACATCATAAACGTTTTAGCTATTCTTTTGCACAACACCATCAAAAAAAGAAATAATGGAGATTGGTTTCTGCCTGACAAAGATGTTATGCATCAATGCATTTCAAGGTGCAACATAACTTCAGCCAAATTCCAAGGCTGTGTTACATTGTACTAAGAACAGGAATATCTGCAAGGAGAGTTGAACTCCAAGGAGTAGACCTACATTCTGCTGGGAGCCATGTAATTAATAAGACTGGGTTGGACAAGGTGACTAACTGTTGCCATGTACACTTTCTACAGTATGTGTATCTTCTACCTAGTTTCAAATCATTATTACTTTCATATTGATGTCATAGCTCAAACTTGTCATCCAGTGCATTTGTAAATTGGTACATTGAGCTATTTTTGTATTAAGCTACTATACTCTTAGTAAATCTATCATGACACAGTCATTATTCCCGTTTATATTTCTAATACTTTCAGAAGCGCTGTGGCCAAGGAAAGGTATGAAATACATTTGGATATTTTTACAACAAAGTTTTTAAATGCTGTGTAAAAACAAAACGAAAAACAGGTCAAGCTTTATTTGCCCCTCTAAGTTGTGAAAATAGACTCTTCCTTAGATCACAATATGCCACAGCCTTACAATTCAGCAATATTATGATTTTATCTTATTATATTTATTCATGTCAAATGCTACCTGGCACACTGACATGGGTGCATGATGTCACTGAGGGAGCTAACATACTTTATGAAGATGGTCCACTTATTGTCCATCCTGTTAGTGTGTCTTTACCTATGCCTGTGGAAACATGACCCCTGGAACCACCTGAGCCAACAGGTGTTAAGCGATGGCAGCACACAGGTGACAACCGTGTGGTTAGTAGAGTGAAGACACAATGATAGTGATGGCGAGCATGACTCACAGATAATTGTGTTACCAGACTCAAATTGAACACCCTTGCCTTTCGTGAACAGATGGAATGCAATTAATGATGTTGTAAACGAATCACATAAGTCTTTTGTGCAGTGGTTCTCAAAGTGTGGATATTTCTAGGGGGGTCTAAATTGGCCCTTGCAAGTCTGTAACTGACAGTTAAGGGGAGACCTTAAAATGTCAAAGTTTGAGAAACACTGCTTTAGTGGGACAATGCAATTCACATAAAAGCCAACTAAATGAGAAGACAAGTGAACTTTTAGCTGCTTTGCACTGCAGACATGATTCTACAGGCTCAGCCCCATAGTGGCTCATTCTGGCTGACATGCAGCAAGCAAGCTAGCCAGCAGGGAGCTAACGTTAGTAGCCTGCCTGCTACTGCTGCTAAGTTACTGTTGCCTATTTATTTTTTGTACTTCCAATTTAAATGTAGAGACTTTGTTATGTAGGCCTACAGTGCGTGGTAGGCTACCTCTCCACTGCCAGCAAGCACTGGCAAAATGAAACGGTGTAAATTCACGATGGAATTGCCATTTCCATGTAAACATACTGCTGACTCCCATCATCATCACCCCTCTGACAGCCAGCTAACGTTAGCCTGCTAGCAGCAAGCAGCCAGCTGAGGCAGCCAGCCAGCTGTCATGATGCGCTGCTGACACACAGCCCAATGCTCGGCAATAAAATGGCAAATAAACGCCGCGTGTGCATATTTTACCTGTAATACGACAGCAGGCCATTGCTGAGGACAAACCATCGCCGCTGGTAGCCTTTCAGGTAGTTTGTCCATTTAAAAAGCCAGCCTTTATAGGTGTCCGACCCCGGCGCCGGGGCCGCGGCGGAGCCGGAGGTGGGCGCCGAGCCTTTAGTCCCCAGGTCGCTCATCCTCCGCTCCGCCGCACGGTGACACGGTGAGGGCTGCAGGGTGACGACGGGACGGGGCCGCGGTGAGGATGCTGTCCTACCCGGGGCTGCTGCTGCTCACTCAACACACACACGGATGAGCACGATGGAGGAGGAGGAGGAGGAGGAGGAGGAGGAGGAGGAGGAGGAGGAGGAGAAGGGTACGCGGGGGGAGGACGAATAAACACTGCGCGTCCCTTTTCACATGACGCTGGAATGGACCTGCAGCGGCGGAATGATGACAGACAGGACGATGCCGCCGACACACTGTGATGATGCAGAGTCAGACTGCAGAGGGTTCCGTTATGTCTGCTGAACACCTGGCATGATGGGACTGATCTGATGTGTGGCTTGTTGTTGTTGAATTCAATGCTGGGATTCCACATTCAATCCTGTCTGGGACTGGGAGGAATCTAGGAACTCTCTCTCTCTCTCTCTCTCTCTCTCTCTCTCTCTCTCTCTCTCTCTCTCTCTCTCTCTCTCTCTCTCTCTCTCTCTCTCTCTCTCTCCCTCCCTCCCTCTGTCTGCCCCCTCTCTCTCTCTATCCCTCCTCTCTCCCTCTCTCTGCCCCCCTCTCTCTCCCCCCTCTCTCTCTCTCACGCTCTCTCTCTCTCTCTCTCTCTCTCTCTCTCTCTCTCTCTCTCTCTCTCTCTCTCTCTCTCTCTCTCTCTCTCTCTCTCTCTCACGCACACACGCGCACACGCACACACAGACAGAAACTTTCATATTGTCAACTAGGATATGCCTAAAACCCCTATATCTTATTTAATATGGTCACTTGTCAGGGCCACCGGCCACCACTTGTACGTAACGTGGCCCAGGCTGTCCTTCATCTCCGCTGAGTTGGGGTTTAAAGCGCTGTCTGTCTGCTCTGCATAGCAGCTGCTTTAGGATTTTATTCAGTGAATGATTGATGTTTTACCACACGGTGGCGACGTTGTCACACTTACGATTCTATGGTTTCAATGTTGCACATTGGATCGGGGAAAAATGACAGATGACAAGATAAGATCGCATTTTTCAAATGTATTTTAATAATTAAATTGTCAAAAGCAAAATTACTCACAAACTACCAACACAGTAAAAATAAACATGTGTAATGTTTCTGATAAAAAAACTGTAGCCCTTTTTATTTGGAAACATACAGAGACAAATTAATGACAACTCGTGCTACAAGCAGTTGCTTTTTAGTTTATCCCTGGCTGCTACATATTTATTTTATTAGAAATAAACAAAGCCATCTGTCCTCATAGGGTGTTTTAACACAATGTTTGAGCTTGTGCTCTCACATGACATGCCAGTATACTGCTACCACATCCAAACCACTCAGTTGCCCATAAACTGTGTCAGAAAATAATGTATTACAAAATGAAACACAATATCACATTTTCACAATCAGTGCAATTAAATCCTGACCTGTTGGCTCCTCTACCAACATAAGCATGCAAATCAATGATTCCATTAATCATCTTTATATACAGTCGGCTTATTTACTTTCAGCGCAGCAATATTCACAGATAATTCAGTGCAGCAATATTCACAGACTATTCAGGCCTAATCAAATGAAAATCAACATGTTGTCATGTCATTTCACTGTCAGCTCTTAAGGTCCCCTGTGTTTCTCTGATATACTCTTGGGATGTCTATGTGTCTTTGGTGGGAGTAATTATGAATGTCTCCTTGCTCCCTAAAGTGTGCGTCTGTGAGCATGAAGCAATTCTAATCATGTGAGGCATAAACAGTATAGTGATTATAGGCGGTCAGGACAAGCCTCAATGATTTTAATACTATACTTCCTACTTCTAAAAATGAAACATCAGTATTATATTTTGCCATGTAGCTACTCCATGTGTCTTCTTGCCCGAATACAATTCAATTGGGGCAGGGGGCGGGGGTGTCATGCCTCTGCTTTTGATATTCCCCCTCTGGTAATTCATTTTTAATTGCCAGTGGTTTTTATCCCTGTTTCTGGTCAGACTGAATTAAAGCATGCATTTCCTTTTGGGAAATGTATTGATAATATCCCAATTTAACAATAAAAAAATATAAAATATTATATATATAATTATGTTAACCACATTGACCGTCCCTATTTTGGGCAAATTAAATATAATAATAATTTAAAAAATAGTGATAATAGCAAATCTACAAGCTCACTACGTGACAACTCATTGTGAGGTTGTAGATCTCCTATTTACACTGTTTCTTGTGTACATTTATGTAGGGCTTAAGTGGTTATAAAAATACACCCCCCCTCCCTCCAACCTCTGCAGCCTCCTGCAAGTCCCTTGATGTAATGTATTCACCCAAAACAGTCAGGAAATGAGGGTGAAGATTAAAGTCCTACAGTACATCATGATAAGGGGCTGCAGTGTTTTCTGCTGCAAGACAACCATGAAGCAGGTGTCACGCACCGAAAATAGCTGATCTACAAGCTCACAACGTGGTGACACGTTGTGAGATTGTAGATCTTTTATTGTCAGCGCGAGACATGGCGCGCAACCTACGGAAACTCTCCCTCTGAAACAATAGCTTTTAGTATACCACAAGAAGCAATTTTGCCCACAAGATTCAGTTTACCAGGTGTACAAGACAATGAAGACTGCAATTAAGAATCTAAAAAGTTCTCTTTCATGATAATTTCACCACAGATAAGCTACATTTTATTTATCATATCTACCTCACTCACTGTCCTATCTTTTCCTACAGTACTGTACATATTACCTGACAAGGAATCCAGAAACGTGTAGTTGTATGTGTATCCTGTCCACCTTGCTGAACATGACAAATGCTTTCGAAAGGGAAGACTCAATGATATTGCTCTCCGTTGTGGGACTTAAAAGCACAGCTTTGTCACAGTCACAGCCAAAAGGCTGTCGCTGGTAAGACTTGTTGCAGTGTGATCTAGGAAGCACAACATGATCTCACATACATGATAGCTGTCTGGCAGGCTGATGCAAAGAGAAGCTCTTATACTTTTCCTTTTACACCTTCCACCTCTCCCTCATTAACATCTGATAACCATTTGAAAGGGTTTGACTAGGAAGTGGTTGGATGGGCATGGGAGGAGTGAATGTATTTTACAGCGCAAGACGATGTCACTCGCCAAAAACAAAGCATGAAAATCTGTTATTTTCTGCAAGTGACACCGCAATTTGACGAAGTATAGCCTAAATAAGGCTTAACAAACCTCAGTATGAATAATCAGCTCAGTAAAGCAGGAGGCCTCAGGGTATATATTTTTCCAGCCATTTAGATAGAAGTTCTGTTCTCCATCCCCACTCCACTCCACTCCTGAGGAAGGGATGGTTGATGCGGGAGGAGGAGGAGGGAGCGTCACTGCAGGGTCACATGATCGTACAGCGGTTCCTTTGTAGCGCCCCTTGCAGACGGATGGAGGTGTGATTCTGACGCGTGCCTCGTGCCACAGCGATACCCAGCAGCTCTTTGAAGAGCAGGACCACATGCCAGTTGAACTTGGCAGAGCATTCCACGTAGCCACACTTCCAGGTCTTTTTCACGAGCACGGAGACCGCTCTGCGCGGGGTGAAGCGATGCCGCTGTAGGTCTCTCTTACTGCCGACCACCAGGATTGGCACCTCACTGTTGCTGCCTTCCCTACAATAGCACAGGGGAGGTCAAACAAAGGTCATACAAAGGATGGGGGAGCAAAGGATGCTGTTGAAGCAAGAGAGAAGATGTGGTAGTATTTACTCTGTGTTTTATGTTAAAAAATAAAACACTGCTTCACATAAATCAAAATGCCATGTTTTTGGGCGGTGAAACCGCCCCTATAAGTGAGATTTGGAAAAATGTACAAATATCTTGGGCAGTGAAACCGGCCCTAAAAGTTTGTACAATTATCCTGCGCTGTGATTGGCCAATCACAATCTATTCAGGACTGTGATTGGCCAGTGTCACATGACACATGTGCATAGCCCTATGTGATTGGCCAGTGTCACATGACACATGTGCATAGCCCTATATAAGCAACCATAACTTAAAAAAAACCAAATTATTGTTTTTTTTAAGTTATGGTTTTGTCCATCATAAAGTGTGTTTTACAAAAGATAAATGTATTTATCTTTTGTACATGATTGATCGACTCCATTCAGTATTGTGATTAGCTAGCAAGACACATGCTGACACTAAGTGGCTCTTTCAGATCAAAGCATATATATTGGTTGACTCCATTCAGTATTGTGGTTAGCTAGGAAGACACCGCCCACTTCACACAGGGTGTGATTTTTTTTTTATGTCTTTGAGGATGTGGAGGTGGATGTGGATGACTGAAGGTGAGTAATTACCCAAAGCTCTGGCAAACTAATCTGTCTCCCTCCTCTTCTCCCCACTAACAGCCTGAAGGTCACAGGTCAGTGACATCAGAAATGTGACAACACTTCCGCAGTCTAGCTGGCACATTCTATCACACAGGGTCAGCTAACGTATTGTGACCTGATTGGTGCAGCATGACTGCTTGTGTGCACATGAGCAGTGTGAACGGACAGCTGTTTATTTTCTTGTACGCGTGTGTGGGTGTATTCATGCATGTTACTTCAATTAACTCGTACATCCATGTCCAGAAATTAGCCACGGTGCATCCATACTGCTTGAGACAGTGTGAATATCGCTGTGTGCAGTTTCCCATGGTTTTTGTTTTTGAGGTGTGCGGGGGTGGACTGGTGGATCGACGCTCACAGGCCCGGGGGCCCTCCCACCACAATCAGCTTTGACTGAGACGCAGTATGGGGGTAAATGTGTTGAACAGCATATTATACTGAGGAGATGTATGGCAAGCTGGAGGCAGGCATAAGGTTGTGACTCAGGAATCCGGAAGCTTGAGTTTTTGAGGATACCTGATTCAGTGCTTAATCCTTATGAAGTGAGAGCAGATATGCTCTCGGTCCTCCCTTAAGCCACTTTCAATATAAGATTTAAGTTTTGGTGGCAGCAGTTTAAATTGAGTCTATTGCTTCACAACACTACTTTTTTTCCCTTTTTTTAAAAAAACTAAATAGCAAGTAGCCTACAAAAGGGTGAAATTGTTCTCAGTCACACATTTAGGCATTTAATTTTAAATACTGTGGTAAGATGATACTGCAGAAGAGTTACAGTATTTTGATAATGTGTAGTAGTTAAAGCTTGGTTGCTAGGCAAAATCAGCATTGCTGATAATGATCTCAACTTGCATAATTATATTTGGTGAAATTCCACAGTTTGACACTAGTAAGTTAACGCAAATGTACAAATACATTCAATACTCCATTGCTTTGCAACACTGAACAGACAATAAAAATGTGGAGTCAAATCAGGAAGCACATCTCTGAGTTTATGCCAAAATATGGGGCCCCTAACTGATGTTTTTAAGTAAAACAACAACAACATCAACAACATGCTGTTAGTTGTAATCTGCAGGGGGGAAGGTGTAGATTGTGAGCTTGTAGATTGGCTATTTTCGGCAAAGAGTAGGGAAAAAAAGGAGGGGACCTTGTAAAGACCCATGGGGGACTCCGGTCAACGAAGTACAGAATATAGGGTTTAACTAAGTGGTTAAGCGTTGAACACAGTATTTGTCTTGGTGTAACACAGCAAAAGGATGTGTAGGAAACTGTAATCTAAATTGCAAAAAAGGAAATTATTGTATTATAAGAAATAATGTAATTGTTAAAGGACATATTATTACTGAAAACAGTAAATAAAAAACGTAAAATCCTAGATGTTCACAAATCTGTTAATTTAATTTGCACCCAACCTAAAATAGCAACACAGCTATGTTTCTTTTCTCTCAAATTCAGAAGTTCAACTTCCAAATAATCATCTCCCTTTTACTGCTTTGCGCAGGATACTGCAAAAACAACAGACTAAAAATATCCCATCACAAATCCACTTAGGCTGGCAGTTTTCTGAAAAATGGATTTGAGCAAGATGTGACTCTGTGTGGGTGCACACATACATACTATGCGCATGTCTTTGTGTGTGCATGTGCGCAAGTGTGCATGTGCTCACGCACGTGTGTGTGTGTGTGTGTGTGTGTGTGTGTGTGTGTGTGTGTGTGTACGCACGCACGCACGCACGCACGCACGCACGCACGCACGCACGCACGCACGCACGCACGCACGCACGCACGCACGCACGCACGCACGCACGCACGCACGCACGCACGCACGCACGCACGCACGCACGCACGCACGCACACACGCACGCACACACACACACACACACACACACACACACACACACACACACACACACACAAGGATGGAGGGTGGGAGTTGACATGGGCAAGGGCGGAAGCAGCACAGTCAAAGTGTTCATTACATCAAAGGCAACCATGGGCTTTGGTCTGGGGAGATGAAAAAATGTCTGCCTTATACTATTTGGGGAAGGTTCTTGCTAAAGTGAATGTAATCGTCATAGTGTGTGTGTGTGTGTGTGTGTGTGTGTGTGTGTGTGTGTGTGTGTGTGTGTGTGTGTGTGTGTGAGTGTGAGTGTGTGTGCGTGCCTGCGTGCGTGCGTGCGTGCGTGCGTGCGTGCGTGCGTGTGTGTGCTGCTATCTTGCTGAAGACTTTTTTTTTTCTTCAGTCAGTTATCAGTCTCAACTCTGTTCTTCATGTGTCTCTGTCTTTTCACCTTCCCCATGTTTATCTCTCTTGCCCTTGCTGTTTCGATAATGGCTTTTCTTCATGGGCCATTAACACATTGGCTGTTCATGGCTCTGCCACTGACCCAAGAGCATAAACCCCATGAGAGATATCACCACATCTGGAGTTATGAGGGCAAGGGGATTCAACTTTGCAATGTAAGTATTGTCTTATCAACAGCGCCGCTTTAGAGGTTGACAAATCATTTGTCATAATTTCCCTCATAAATATGCAATATGTAGGTACAGGCCCACAGCTTTTCTGTTGTCCTCTCTGTTTTTAACAGCACTAGAATTTACTGCGAGCACCTCTCGCACCTCTTCATTACTGAGCTGGCATGAGGCAGGGAGGAATTAAGAGGCATCACAAAGAGTGAACTGTCTGTCACTGTCACACTGTCAGAAACATGGAATTGCATGTGGAGCTGTGGGATTGCATGCTGTCATGGGAAGGGTCACATTTGGATTGCCACTACTGTATATTATCCAGGCAGCCACAGCTAACAAGCTGTATGCGACTATTTCTTGCACCATACAACGTACTACTGACCATACCTATGCTCCACTATCTGCTGCCTAATCATCTTGACGTATTCAAAGCTCTCCACACAACAGATGTCGTAGACCAGGATGTAAGCATTGGCGTTGCGAACCCCTCTGCAGCGCAAGTCCAGCCACTCCTTAGAAGAGAAACACAAGACAGAAAACATTGATATGTAGTTATATTTGAGTCAATCCTTTTTTACAATTAGAAGCTCTTCTAAAGCACCATCTCGTGAACAGCTTCTTAGGCTTTTTGTCCTCTGCGGTGTACAAGTTAATCATGCATTAGAGATCACACTGCCTTTGGGAACGGGACAGCCCACTGTAAAGTCATAAAACATTGTAACTACCCGTGCACACTGTCCACACAGCATGTGACCAAGAACCTAGAAGGAACAGTGCATGAAAAATAAGCAAACACATGGGGCGTTTTGTCAGGACAAACATTAGAATGACAGTACATACACCACGATTAGCACTGCTACTCTGTTCAGGTTTGTTACACAGTGCAGCCTCAGAGGGCAAATAGCACTATTAGTTTAATGGTAATGATTTCCTCACAATAATTAAAGCATGGCACAATTGAATACACTTGCTGCTGCTAGGGGGACAAACAGTTCAGCCATGCCCGTGACACAGTGACCTGCTCATTTCACACTCATGCCCTCTCCACCTGGCCACTGCCATCACCAGCGTGCAGTGAATCTATAAGTAATTTTGCTGGTTTAAAGATGGAGGTAGAAAAAGAGGAGAGCATCAGGGGAGAGAGGGAGAAAAAAAACAGCCACAAGAAAGAGAAAAGACAAAACACAGACCTGAGTGAACAGGGGAAAGGTTAAAGAGTGCCAGAGGATTGTGGGATGTACTGTACAAACAGGGGTGTGAACATAACCTCTGGTCCAGTGTAGACATAATCTAATGGGCAGGGTAATGGACTGTAAGGCTAGCGATTCGGCTAAAACTCAATTCCAAATGTAATTTAATAAAAGATACTAATATCATCAAGGGCTAGTAATGTTAACATTGTAATACATCTGAACATACAACACCAATAATATTATACTTTTATATTATATTTATTATATATTATATAATATATCATATTTTATCATAGTGTATGGTAGCATCGGTATCAGTCATATCAGTCAGAATGACCTCAGCATATTAGCTCCCTGGGATGATCTATGCAAGTCATTTTTACTTTTTGAATTTAGACTTAGGTAGGTAGACTTAGCAGGTAAAGATGCCGCGGGAGCTGCCGATGGTGATGGATATGAGTTCTAATGATGACAGTACTACTAACACGTTCTTGCCATCATTAAATTGTAAGACGGGATTTGTGACACAAGTGTGCTTGCGTTTAGGTGAGTGAGTGAGAGGGACAGGCTTGCATGCAGGCAGGGAGATAATGAGGGTGATCAGGCATGCAGACAAACATGGAGGCGCATAGATCATTACCAGCAAAGGTGGGCAAGATAGAGGGGAAAGGGGGAGAAAGAGCATAATCAAGGAGGCTACGAAATGACATAGTGACTGAGGTTTAAAGTGAAATTGCATATCTCAGAGATAATTATCATCTGATTTCCTGAATCAAAATGCATGCAAAAACATGCTTTCATTTCAGTGTGTCGTCGCCTACATCCCAAAACACGTATCCCAATATATTTATATATATATATTAAGTTTCAGAAATGTTCAACAGAATCATCACTTATCTCCCTGAGAGATGTACAATGCATACTGTACATCTTCATGTACAATGCAAAGCTGACAATGTGATATATACTTGTTGGCATCCATTCTACAGTAGGTGCTTCAGATGCAGTCTCATATCACTGTGAGCTAAAAATAGAACCTTGTGTTCTCTCATCCCATATCTCTTTGTCACCCAGGTCTTGTTTTTAATGTGGGGGAGGGGCTAACAGTACATCCAACACTGCAGTGTTGGAACTCAACACACCAACCTCTTCGGAGAAAAAGAAAAGGTAAAAAAAATAAGAAAACCCAGGGAAAATGAGTGAGAAACAAATCAAGCAAGATAATACCAGTAGATACAGTCAAAGAAATACAAATAATGCATTTGAGGGTGTGTCTATGTATCTATATTGGTAGAGCATCTCATCCTTATTATTGATTTAACCTTGAAAGACACACAACTAAAGAAATCTGCATAGTAAAATGGTGTTAATTTAACTCTGAAAGTGTACACTTTGAGAGTACATTTAGCACTCCACATTTTACTGTGTATTTCTAGAGCCAAACAAAGCATGTTTCCCAGACAACCATGCATGCTGATGAGTTTTTATCAGACTATGACAAAGCCGTCATGTCCTACATGATAAAGAGAGGGCAGCTCACTGGTATTGGATGCTTGTTGTGATGCATAAGACAAGTGCTCACACTTAAGAGAGTTGACATTACAAGCAGTTGGGGGAAGGCTGTGTGCTTTCTGAAGATGAGCCCAAACTTGGTCACACTGGTCAATAAGATCCTAGAATTTCTTACATCCCTTGTGCGTAACATTTCATGGGTGACCTATACCATCAGAACCAGACTGTACACCTGTAGGGTTTGTTTGCTAATCAAGCTGTGGATGTGGTGCTGGCTTCTCACCTGCCTCTCCTCTGTAAAAGGGAACAAACATTTAGATTAATGTTGTGTAAGCTTTTGAAAGGGAAATGACTTACATTACACTCACAAGTCAGTGCATGCACCGAGCATAACATTATGTTACGTGTATTACAGATGCACATGCGTCTCACATTTCTGCCAGGCCTGTGAGTGGCCTGAGTATGTATGCATGTGTTTGACAGCTCCTATCTCAAGGCTCTGCTAAAAAGGGCACAGAATGATTCATGCGCTGTTTTACCTGACGCCAGATAAGAGGCAAATCAATTCCATATCATTATCATAGATGGTATTCTATTGACTGAGATAACCACAAACAATGGGCAGAGAGTGAAAGAGCATTTTGTGTGGGAGGGAGCCATAGTGATACATTATCACAAGAACCCCCCCACCCCCCCAAACATATAACATAATAGAAAAACAAAAAAGGTGCCTGATATGCTGCCTTGAATCCATCTGTCATCACATCCCATTGACAGACTGTGACAGATGCTCGCCAAACACAAACAGCAACAGGCAGCCAGGCCGGCGAGGCCGCACAGCAAACATATTATTATTTCCATCAGACTCACGGTAAAATCATGGAATGTTGCCAGTTCCACATTAACCCTGGTGTCCCTATTTTGGGGACACCATTGTCAAAAATAGCCTAGACCTATATTCTTAATTTATACTCTGCCAATGCTGGAGAGATGGACATGGACAAAATGAGTCTTTTATACTTGGTTGTATGGTTATGATGCTTGCTGAAAATAGATTTTCAAGTGGAAAAACAGTTGTATTGGCCTAAATTAGCCTTTAGTGTTTCAGAACTAACTATGCCGCCTCGGCGTGGAGGCGCACGGCCTCAGCCTGCTCTGTTGTGCAGCTCGTTCACCATCTTTTATGAGGGAAACAATGAAACCCCATTTGGTAAACTTTATTTTAACAGTGTCCATTAAACTCTATGTAACCTAGCTAATAGACTGCAGCAGATTCCGTCTCTTCTCTCTATTAGTCTTTTGTTCCCTGCAGTCCTCTAAGAGGGCTGCATGCTTTAATTCAATCCGCTCTGGTAATGGAAGTACATCTCAATCAGGTGTCTTTGTGTGTGTCAGCCCTGCTACAGCATTGTGTCCAGTGACCCTGACCCAGGTTACATTTCTGTGCAGAGCATGGGGGCATGACCAGTGGGTCACGGAAAGGGTGGGTGGTGAAATCATCTGATATCCCACCAGTCCTGTCATAATGAATAGATCACATCAAACACAGAAAGAGACATGGCTTTAGAACACACGGACCAGGATATGGGCAGAAACACTACAACCCATCTTTCAGGACCATTCTGGAACAAATGGATAACCATAAATCTGTCTGATCGAAATCTTGTCGTTGCGCGCAGTTAATGGGCTTCTTTGCCCATATTCCTTACACAGAGGATCCACTGAACGCCCCTCGTTCAATGCAGCCCAATTCCATTCTGAAATGGAGAACTGATGGAATAATATGGTGCAACAATATGGAACAATATGCTACAATGTGAGAAAATGAACAGCTGTGCTCATGAAATCTCTTAATGTGACTCAGGGGGAGACACAGGAAACGCACACATGCACACTTTCTGTTTACACCTGCCTGCCTGTTCCCTAAAGGGGGTTAAACACGATTAAGATAGAAGAAACTCAATTAGATTGCCTATATATTGAAGATCTCTGAGAATAGAGGTACAACCCTATTAATGCATCCTAGCACCATATTACATCTGTTTCCCTTCACTAGTAGGATGTTCATTGTAAGTTGTAATCTTCCCTTTGTGTTAACACAGTGTTTACTGTGTAGAACATGCTGACACTTCAAGAGGCCTCTGGCTCAGATGCGCTTTCTCCTATGTGGCAGCTCTCCTGTGAGTGTGAGGGGGGGGGGGGGGCTTCTAGAAGCAAGTACCATACAATCAGGGATTGTACGGGAGCTCTGTCTATAGCAACCTTGGAAATGTCCATCTTGGGAGCTTTATAGCTGCTCCTCAGAGGCGAGGGTTTGTTACACTTGTCAAGACAGCAGAGGCTTAAAATACAGTGTGGTTGCATATAATCATATTCAGTTCATTTCTTGACACAACAAAAAATATCATAGTGTGTAAATAAAGATATGAATTAGCTTGAAATATATTTTGAGCTGGAACCTATTTATACATTATTTAAGTGAAAGCCTATTAAAGTGCTTATAGATAATGCTTACAGCACAATTATCTGTACAGAAGCAATCAACAAAGATTCTCTTGAACCCCAAAGCACAACTTGTTGTCTGTTTTGGAGGAATAATGTTAACAGTACACATAAGGTACGAGGCTCAGCAAGGATAAATGAAATATAAATGATTTTATTTTAATCCAAAATCATGTGGCATTTTTCCATAATTTTACAGCAGTACAACAATAATAGCCCTGCAACACTATCATACAAGCTGGCATTGTTCCCTGGGGGAAGGTAACAGACTCGAAGGGTCAGAGAGAAAGAGAGAGAGAGACAGAGAGAGAGAGAGAGAGAGAGAGAGAGTTCAAGTCAAAGAACTGTATGCTCTCCAAGGCTCAAGTCAACCAGGTATCCATAGCAACTGGGGACATCTGGCAGTGGTAGGATAAATAAAATTGGTATTTTGTCTTCGAGGGTTACCCACAGTCGTAAACAGAATACTGTGTTATAAACAATTAAGTTGAGAATTAAGGAAATAAATAACTAAAACCTGCTTTCAATCAATCTGACAAAAAAACATTATAATAATAATAACAATAATAACAACAACAATAACAACAACAACAACAACAACCACAACCATATACTGTATTGGGTAGGCCACCAGTGTCTTAAATATAAATATTACCTGGCTGGAGCTTGCTGGAAAGGAGGAAATTGGCGGGACATCTAAAATCTTCAGCTCGTACATGTTGCCATTCAATATGACGGAGGGTCTGTACACATATCTGGTCCTGGTCGGCGTGTACTCCTCTGAGAAATCATTATAGATGAACTGGCGTATGATAGAAGTTTTCCCGACTCCGGGAGCGCCGATAACTGCGATACTCAGCGTTTCAACCATCCCTGGAGCACAAGTTCAGGACCACGGACAGCGACAACAACAACTACAGTATATTGTGAGGACCGACTGTTTTGTGATCAGTGTTTGTGGGTAGTAGTGCTGCAATTAAACGAATACATCATCCATGGCTCCCATGGGGGCAACGAAAACTACACTTCCAAATACCTCTCCCGCGGCTGAAATAAATCCATACTAGTCAAAAGAAAAGATCAGAATGACTCCTTCAATCAAGAGCGTGCAGGGTTCCAGAGGTTCTTCGCAGTGCCTGCATTCCAAAAGGGAGAAACTCTGCTCATCATCTTCAGGGGACAACATCCCCTAGCGACCACCTCGTCCCCTAAGAGGAGGCGTAAAGTCTGTCCCTGCCGTCTCCACATGGACATAATCACAATCACTGTCCCTGTGGTCTCCACATGGACATGGATTTTCAACCTCGCCTAACAGCAAATGAGCTCACATGGCATCATGCCTGTGACGGATCTTATGAGTGTCTCTGCACATTCCAAGCCCATGCACTCATTTCCAGCTGATGCACCACTACCACTGACTGACTAGCCCACGGCTGACACCTCGATCATACCACGGAAGACGCGAGACCGACAGGCAGACAGTCGTCCTTACAGATAGACGTCCCACGTGTTTTACTGTTGAATATACGATTCCACAAAATGTTTTTAAACGAAGCTGATGAATGGTAATTAGGGTGAAAATGGCTTTCCACAGACTGCAGACGTTCGCTTTCTGTAAAGGCATGTAAGCCTGCCTATTGTGCCTTGCGTGTCTGTTGTTGGATAGCCTATGCATGCGCTTCTCTCTCTCTCTCTCTCTCTCTCTCTCTCTCTCTCTCTGTCTCTCATATATCAGCAAAAAATGACAAATCCGTTGCTCCCTCGCGTGCATCCAATAGGATCATCATGTCATGCAGGTGAAAGCGCACAAGCCAACATGAATGCAAATAAAATGTAAAGAAATTAGCAGGAATTCGTTATTTCTGGGTGAAGGCTTTATTTAAGCAGCATTTCCATTCAAACATCTCACGACTGATCAACTGTTCTTGGGTGAGGGAAACGTGTCATATCAATGAACTGGAGACATTATGGACCCCCCCCCCCCCCCCCCCCACACACACCCCCACACACACACACACACACACACACACACACACACACACACACACACACACACACACACACACACACACACACACACACACACACACACACACACAAACACACAAAGAAGAAAGAAAAGAAGAAGAATTCCTTTTTAAATAGCTCTGCCATTATCAGGTCTAGTTAATTATGGTCTCGATTTCAAGGTCATGACTCCAAAAGACCCATCGAACAGTGTTTACAAATTAGCATCTTCTGTTATGCTGCAGACAGAATTAAAATGACAACATTTTACTTCACATGACTATAATTTATATTTCTCTTATTCCAAATTGGTCAAATTGGATTCATTTTGTTTTTGGAGATGCTCCGCGGCGCTGTGTTGAACTGACTGCAGTAGCGAGTGAATATCATTCTGTATCACAAATAGTTACAGTATAAACACACCTGACCGTAGACACGTAATTTGCTTCGACAATTCGTTCAGAATTTTTAAACAATGTGTTTAGATTAAATTGTTCTCCTCTCAGCATATATAGGCTACAATGTAGTAGCACCCCCTATTGGAAAACAATCCGTTTATACATAGTATTGCCAGCATTTCTTTGGAGAATTGCAGCAATGTGTGGGACAATGCCTAATATGGGACACTTCTTGACTCTTCCTCAGACAGATGAAAGTCAGTGAAACTGGGTGAATGCAACTTGCAAGCTGTGTCATGTGATCAAACTCATTTGTCTAAAAATGTGTTGGTAAAGCAACCACTCTGGCAGACAAACGTAACGTTAAAGGTAAGGGAGCTCCAATCCCTCAGTTTGGCCTCATGGGTTCTCATGGGGGCCTCATTATGCCCCTCAAAAATTATGCCCATGATGCCATGGTGGCCTTGATGCCCCGCCCGCACTGCCCCAGCTAAACCGTTGTCTCTCCTCTACCTCTTTCCCTGACAGCGTCTTTTGCTGAGATTCTGAATTCTCCCCATACCCTCAGACAAGTTTAGTGACTCTGATTAGTTCACGACTGAGCCTGTATGTGTCACAGTCTGTCAGTGTCCTGCCCTTGTGTTTGTCCTTGTGTCTGTCTTTGTGAGTGGGCGCGTGTGTGTGTGCATAGGCATGGCTCCATCTTCCAGTTTTGGCACGGCTGTTACCTTGCCTCCCTCACCTACCTGCCTGCCTGGCAGCCAT
Organism: Gymnoscopelus braueri; assembly: GCF_963280865.1. Classification (NCBI taxonomy): domain Eukaryota; kingdom Metazoa; phylum Chordata; class Actinopteri; order Myctophiformes; family Myctophidae; genus Gymnoscopelus; species Gymnoscopelus braueri. The sequence continues at coordinate 30,750,625 of NC_137608.1, forward strand.
CAACTCCAGTCCACAGCAGCCAGCTTATTTAAACCCTGGTCGCTTCCAGCCAACTAGGCCTACTCCTAGTATATTTATTCCGAGAATCCTATATGTTCTTCAGTTCTCAGACTTTGTTTTTTGTTCATAGTGTTTTTGACTAGTAGCTAGTGGTGGAAGAAGTACCCGGATATTTTACTGAAGTAAAAGTAGCAATACCATAACATAAAAAAATACTCTGTTACAAAAGGCCTGTGTTCAAAATGTTACTTGAGTAAAAGTACAAAAGTATTGGCATCAAAATATACTTCAAGTACCAAAAGTAAAAGTACTAAAATGTTTGAAAATAGAAGATCTACAAGCTCACAACGTATAGCGATGTGAGGCATTGTGAGCTTGTAGATCAGCTATTTTCAAATAGCCTATGTATAAAATAGGGCTGAAGTGGTTAACGAATGTTTTATAATATAATAAATTATATCTGCAAAGTAACTAGTAACTAAAGTTTTCAAATAATTGTAGTGGAGTAAAAGTACAATATTTGCCACTGAGATGTAGTGGAGTAGAAGTAAAAGTACTGAACATTGGAAATACTCCAGTAAAGTAAAAAATACCACAAAATTTTACTTAAGTACAGTACTTGAGTAAATGTTCTTGGTTGCTTTACACCACTGCAAGTAGCCTACGTTTCTCCTGTGCCTCAGTTACCTCACTCCCTTGCTCTGCTGCTGCCTCCCACCTGCCTCAGCCTTTCTCCAAGCACTCTCCACCTCTCCCTTTTGCCCTCTTTGTTTTCAAATAACACAGTTGGACTCTGTGTTTGTGTTCTACTTTTGGGTCCGTCGGTTTTACAAATCGTGACAGTATGAACTTCTGACTCAGGAGGAGTTTGTATAGATTTTTTAAATAATTGTTTTATTTGATTGCCTATAGCCGCCTTGGCGTTTGAGCCCTAAAAAAATGTACTACACCCAAGGCCAGGTGGCCTTGCAGCCAAGATGAAAATACGAAATTCCAGGCTGGGGGTATGCATTTCTTATAAATACAAAATCCTGTACGTTTTTATAAGGATGTGTTTATATGTATGTTAATCAAAAATGTTATACAGTATGGTGTAAATATACTCTATTTGTTATCTCAATCAGAATTTCTTTTGTCCCGCTTTAGGAAATAGGCCTACTGTATATAAAGTGGGATAGCATGGTTTGCCTAATGTGGGACAGTGTACTACTTCAGTTGGTCAAGTGTGTGGAGGGGCATGGGCAGTGCAATAACAATGGTTATTTACAGGGATTTAGTCTTCCTGATGATGACTGACATAACGTTTGTTGTCACAGCTTTTGCTCTCGATAACCACTACAGTAAAGAGACAACATTTTCCACACTGACTGATCAATGGTATCTATTACGTTGACAGGGAAACCTGCTGTAGCTTTCTAGAATACATCTGTACGAACAGTGTTAGCAGACACAACACAAACCCAGGTTAAGCCTCTCTAAGTAACTCTTGACTTTGAAATGTCACCATTTCGAGCACCACTCTGTCAGCAGGATGCTTTCAGCATTGGATAAGACTCAGACTTCACTTTTGGCTCAAGGTAGAAGAAAGCCAACTAAAGTCTGCTGAATTAAAATACCAAGCCGTGAAGGATGCTCAAGTCACTAGTGCTGTAAAGCCACCTCCATGGCTCATGAGAGCACAGGGCTATGTATTTAAAATGTCACTAATGAGTGCACGCACACACACACACACACGTACACGCACACGCGCGCACACACACACACACACACACACACACACACACACACACACACTATATGATTCAAAATTTGAGGATTCAGTCTAGTCTACTAAACACACGCAGGCACTGCGAAGAACAACACACACACTACTCTCTGATTGAGAGAGTCACTGAATACAAGTAGCCTACCTGGGTGTATGGCTCCATGAAAAAAAATCCATATTGATAACCTTGCCTCCAAGCTGTGCCAGAAAATTGGCTTCCTGTACACAGATCTGTTTCCCTTTAGGTTGTAGGAAAAGGGTTGTGGAGGCAGTGTTCTTACAGTTTTGGATTATGGTGACACAGCGTCAACCCCATGAAGCCTCTGAATTCGGTCTATCACTCCGGTATCAAATGTATTAAGGGAAGTAAATATGACACTCATCACTCACTCTGCACTTTATATGGTTGGTTGGCTTTCTTCTTCTTCTTTCTCTTCACAAAGTTACAATTTATTATGAATCATCTAACCCCCTAACCCGCATCGGTTAGTAGTCTACTAACTATTATTTTCACCTTGACAGGGTCAATGGATTACTGGTTAAAGGACATGCTCTAGTGACATAGTTGTTGGACCTGAAAAAGACATTTGACAGTTAACCACAGTGTCTTTTGTCTTACTGTCCAAGTTAAAGCATTTTGAAGTGTTTTCAGAAGCCTTAAAGTGGTTTAAGTCATAGTGTGGCGGGGGGTTTCGATGACAACAGTGCGCCAGGGTCAATGGGGAGAAATCTCTGCACACCAACAGCATGGGAGTACCCCAAGGGTCTGTACTCAACCACTGTTATTAAGACTATGTTATGTTACATTTTTGCAAAACAATCTTTTACAGATGTTGTCCAAACATCATACAAATGGGCACACAGTATCTCTAGTCATTAAACGAAACAGGTCTTTCAGATTTTTGGCTAAGACTGGCTTCCAAAGTTTGCAGGAGTGCTCCGTTTCGAACAAAATAACTCAATTAATGAACGGAGCGTGCGATTTCCATGAGATTTTGCACGCATGCACATTCCCACTTGGCTGAGGAAGAAATGGCGGTGCTATAACAGGTCGATTCGCATTTTTACCTATATTTGCACCAATCTGTCTCAAACTTTGTGTGCACTCACTAGAGGCCAAGGAAAAACCTTTGCCCTGCATTTTTCACATCTGCCCTTTATAGCGCCACCAGGAGGCCGACTTACTGTATGTAAAACACATTTCTTTTTACCAAATTTCGCAAATTGGTACACATGATCTCTATAGTCATGTGATCAAGACAAATCTGTTTGATTTTTCATATTCCATCCTGATTGGCTAAGATTGACATCTTAAGTTTGCAAGAGTGGGCCGTTTTCAACAAAATGCCTCAAATCATGAACTCCGAATCCGATTGCAGTGAAACTTTGCACTAACATTTGCACTACATTGAGGAACAAATGGCACCCTTTTGACATTGTCCTATTATAGCGCTAGCCTGGTAAACCCCCTCCCTCCGGAAATCTCATTTGCATTTGATTTCAGGGAGGTCTGGGATTGCGAAGGGAGTAGAGATGGCCGAACACTGCGTGTCCGAACCAATCAGCGGCTGCTAGGGGCGGGATCATCCAATCACCTGCCTAGTAGCTTGAAAAAAAGAAAAACTGTCTGTCATCGATTCTGCGCCCGGAGTCTCAGATGCAAGTACGCTGTGAAACAAAATGTGTGTCGCAAGCTTTCTTCCATTTGACGGTGTCAGGTTATTATAGCGCCACCAGGAGGCAGATTTTTGCAAAACAAATTTACTTACAGATTTTGCAAATCGGTATACACTATACATTATCTCTAATCAAAACAGTGCTCCCATGGATAGATTTTGACTGGTTTGTTATGATCATATTGCCTTTGTTATAACATGTATGCAGGTTTGATTCTGATTATAGTGATTCAGTCCTGTACTCTGGTTTTTAGATCAAATTTGTTTTATTCAGCTTCGAAAGCTTCTAGAACACTCAAGCAATTCATCTGTCTGTCCAATGTGATTGTGATGTTCATAAACTTAAAATAAACGTACATACTGTACATGCATATGAAAAAAAAACAGGCTGTGTGAATATATCAGATGTTTTAATAGTTCTGTCTCAAATGAAATACACACATCGAACAAAATCGAGTCAATCAAATAATAGATTTTTTCCATCACCAGCATCATGAATCAACCACCACCCACCTGACCTCCGGACAAACACACATGCACGCACGCACAAACACACACACATCTCTAAAAGGCGTCTGTAAGTGCATACATCCTGCAGAACTGGAAAAAAGAGATTTCAGTCTAATGACAAGAAAACAATTAACTTTTTAAAAGACAGAAAATAAAACTGAATGCTGTTGATTGTTGTTATATCCTTTCTATAAAGACAAACATAGTTCGGCTCTTTTACCTCCAAGCATTGTTCTCAGATGGCTGAGGTGCATGGAAGGCTACAGTGGAAGGACAGAGAAAAAACAAAAAGAAATCAAGCTAGCAGAGAGAAGAGGCCCCGAGTGAGAGAGCACACAGCAGATATGACTCTAAATATCTGCCACTCTCACCCCAACTGCCAGATTTACACTAATTGCACTACAAACACAAACTAAACAAATGGAATGATTACAAGACAGTCTCTGTCTACAGTCTTCAGATTACTCACACACACACACACACACACACACACACACACACACACACACACCAAAAGGGATAAATTCACACTTAAACCCATGCACACAGCACACAAAAGACATTCTGCTTTAAGAGACAGTAGGAGGACCTGCGACAAGGAACGAATTTGATTTTTGTTGAAAAGGTTAATGCCAACAGAGAAAACAAAATAGGATCATATAGATTCAGTGTCTCATCCTGTACCCAGACAGACACACTCCAATTTAAACAGGTGGTGATTTGGAAATGGGGGTCGACTACATAAGAACAGCCTACGCTAGGAGGTGAGGAAACAGGAGCCTGGTACCGTCATATTTTAATTTGAAATCCCCCAAATAAATATGCCGACTGTGGTGATTTGACTGCTGATTACAGACTATAAATAGACGCCGATTTGCTAAGATGGAGGGCGAGATAATCATAAACAGATAACCATGCAGCAAAGACATTCATTGGAATACAAGTCTCATCTTACAGTCTGTTCCAAAACATTGGGGGAAATGTCCTTAAAAAAGGTCAAACCAGAATAGCTCAAGCTAGGAAAGCCATAGAAACTGCTGGGTCTGCAAATCATGCAGGGGTAGCACTAGCCGATATGACAGAACCATTTGAGACTGAATTGTACATTGTGTTTAATATATAAACATCAAAAACTCATACAATGTGAGAATGGGATAAAGCTAGACATGGGACATGAACCTCTGCAGTCTTAGAGATGTGGATGGGAAAAGTATTAGAATCCGACAAGAAACTGTTAAAACGTCCCAATCAAGCAGCTGGATGCCAAAAAGGAAGGTGCCATGGTCTCCAGGCTACAAGCAACCAGAATTTGTGTTTCTGTTTTGAGAAAGGTCGCATAATGGTCTATGGGTCTGAAAAATCGGGTGAGGGCAGGACCTGTTCCAGGAATCTGGGAGACGGAAGGTGGAGCTTTGGGCTGCTCCTTATGCTTCTCTAGAAACTCTTAGTCTGTGAGTGATTCAGTTCTTCAGCACTGCCTCGTAGCTCTGGAACACACACTGGGATACCTCTGGGGCTCTGCATTTCAGAGACACCTGAGAACGGAGAGAAGAGACAGGGGAGGGTCATGCTGTGTATGGGAAGGTAGACATAATATAGAATTGTAATGAGAGAGAGTTATTGTAGATGTCGTTTAGTGAGGATGGGTTTAGAAAGTACGGTACACTTAAATTGTGAATCACATTAAGGGACAAAAGATAGATTTTCTTCTTTAGCCTTGATTTTTAATGTAAAGCTCCGATGCTGCGTGAGAAGTGGAGCAGAATCAAATGCATGCACTGACACTAGTTGATTATTGGTCAGATTATATTCCTTTATGACTTTGATGACATTAAGGAGATTTCTAATTTCTGGTGTAACAGACTTTAGCACAATCAAAGCATTATCTTTCTAATAAACATCTAATAAACGATATCCTCCCTTCCACCCACTTATGGAATTTTACTAGCTACAGGCACTTTTTATGTTACTCCAAACTGGGATTAGCTTCAGGATCTGATAAATCCTCACAAAATATTTTCAAGGTGTGCTCATACTGAAGCAGCCACTATTTCTGAGTGCCTGGAACAGGATATTTTACAAGAAAATGCGTAAGCCTTCTAATTACAGTATATGGTAGCAGGATTAGACTCGAGCCATTCTCTAAATGCTTCACTCAACTATAGCCTGGGGGTCCATTATCAATCTGAGGTGTCAGTCTGACTGCTGGGGAGTTGGACAAAATGAATTCAAGATAACACTAAGACCCTGGCTGTCCTCAAGGAGCACTGTTCAACAAATACAGTTTAACAATGCCAGAAGGTTGAGAATGTTGTGCAGCTCCTTGGCTGCTGACTCAATGAACTTTGGTCTCTTTACTTATGCATGCTGCTAGCAGCAACCTTCAGACAAGTTTTCTACTGTCAGCAGTGTGAGAAAACGAGGATGCTCTGTATAGAAGCAGCTCTTTTCCCATCGAGTAAAAATGGTCCGGGTAGTGTGGCATGCGCAGGATATTCCGCTTGTATTCAATTTAGTCTTACTAGTTACTATTACCTCGTTAATTCTGTACACTGAAACTGAATTATATAGCTGGACTAAATCAGATATCAAAATATTTTTAACCAAATACTCCAATATCTACAGATAGTGATGATATTGTGGGTATGAGTATTGGTACTTTCACAAAATATTTACACATTGCAGCAATAACACTTATGGGACCTTAATTAAGTGTGTAGATATTTTTTCCCCATGTCTATGTAGGTGTTGATTTTGTCTTGCACCTATACCCAATTTTAGTTGGCTGTATGCTTTTCAATAAAAGAGACATTACAGTGCAAGGGGAGGCATCAACAACAACAAAGTACAAGTTGAAAGACAGAAAATACTAAGGTTTATTATGAGCTTAACTATTTACACATTACTAGGTCACTAGGTTAAAGTTATAGATTTTGCATTGGCCTATCTACAGTAGTATAGCAAAACAGGACTTGCCCTACATTATTAAAACGTCACTTAAATGTGTTAAAATCTAAAGTCTACCGTCAATCATATAGACGGCAGAGAGGCACATTGGCGGGGTGTGCAAATGGCATGGCGACAAAGGGGTGTCCATTTCTGTGTTGAAAATGCATCACTTAATCACAAACCATTGCAATTATAAACTGAGGTGGGATGGGGAAAATCAACTAATACCATTGGTCACATTGTTGCCATGGGGACAGGGGATGGGAGATGCGGACACTCCGCTGTACTTGAAAATAGGTTGAGATACAAATAGTGAGGCATCATGGGAGAGCTGAAGCCAAATTAAACGGTGTGATATCAGAATTAGGCCAAAATCAGCTAAAGCAAACGCCATAAAAGCTAATATACTCCCCCAGCTCAGATAAACTTGACAGTCTGTTCTAAAAGGGCAAAGAGAAACCGTCATAGGTCCAAGAGAATCAAGGAATAATGCAATGGCAGGGTTTTACTTATTCAGCCCTAAAGATAGCTAGTGTCAACAAAAGGCCATGGGCAGCTTGGTTTTCATGTGCTGTGCCAAGAGACGGGAATGGGGCCATGCAGCAGACAGAAGCACAGAGCGGCGATAAGCAGATGAGTGCACGTTGCACATTAAAGTCTACAAAGTACATCTTATGATGGAATCCATAGGTTAATCAGGATGAGCTTCCCAGGTTTATTAAAGTGAATGAGACCAGAGAAGAAAGGAGATTAAAAAAAAATATTGAAATTAAAGAAAGGATTAAAAGATGTTGACAAAACAAAAACCAACCTCCAAGTCCTGAATAAACGAAGCAACACCACAAATGGAGGCAGACGGAGGGAAATAATAAAAAACAAAAGAAGGACATGAAAATCAAATAAACAAGAACAGAAAATCACAGACAAACCACACTCACTAAATCTTGATTACACAAGTCAAATTCTATGACTTACCTCAAGGGCAATAGACTAATCATGGATTTGTCATAATTGTGTACAGTATATCAGGAAAAGTCACCTAATGATTCTCAACAAAACTGAGATTGGCAATTTATAATTATAAGCATGTTTACTAGGCAGGACCAATTGACAAAATTAAGTAGCAGTACTGACTGAGGATACTAAAATGCATTAAATTCCACACTATGAATACAAACAAGCAGACTGAGTAATAAGCTGGGAGGAGACACCAAGGTCAACGCTGTGGACCAGACAGACATTCAGACATTCTAAGACAAACACACTCCATAATGGGCAGAGAGAGTAGCCAGGGTGATTCCTGGCTCAGAATGGGCCTTTGTGGGGTGACAATGCATGACAGTAACCATGCGTTACCTTATTTGACAGAAATCTATGCATCTTCCTGTTATTACTTACCATTTGATAAACAAAAACGTATATTATGCTTAAGTAAATGAAACCATAATATATATATTTTTTTACTATGCAAAACAAAATGATTAAACAAGTTCTTTTAGAATATTCAATGAGGGGAGTGGAGCGAATCTGAGGGAGAGGGGAGTGGAATGCCATAAACCATTCAAAGGGGCTTGACTACCATTATAGTGATTGATTTGTTGATAAGAAAATAACAGCTCATCTTACTCGGGCACGAGGATACATGTTTTATTCTCAATTCTTATCATTTTGGTGCTGGTGATTTTCCTTTGGGGTGGCTAAAACCTCTTTGGGGCAACAAAAATGTCTCTATGCAGGAAAAACCCTGAGTGGCACATTGACACAACACACACTTTAGGGACAAGACACACAAAAATGTACACACTCACTTAACATGTCACCACTACTCAACAAACCACAGTCCAATCACTATGCAATCAACCACTCCCTCCCCCATCACTACTCATCATCACCATGCAGCCATGCCTGCACTGGTTTATAGTCATTCAATTGCCACTGCAAGGTTAATTATGCTCACCGTGTAATTTGGGTTTCCTGCCTGCACCTTCAGCTCAGCCAACACCCAGATGCCATTGGAGAGCTTCATGGACTGGTACAGCATGTCCTGGCCCTCCACTGTACGTTTGGCGATAGTGAAGATATTGCTGCCCTGCAGTTTGTTTGAGGCGGCATCTAGGAGAGGGAGTGTTTAAAAACAAGGAGAAAAAAAATATTGGCTCCTTTCATTACTGTCCACGTTTCTCAGAATAAATATTATCATTCTTCAACACACACGCTGTCTGACTCGCTGACTTCTGTCATGGTCTGTGGCTCTGTGATGAAACTGACATTGCCAACACCGTACCTTGCCGGGTTACTGTTCATAAATCATTCATTAAATTCAGTGGTGGTGGTCACTCCATCCAGGCTGCCAGCATAGCAAAAGGTATGGGCTCTAATTTGGAATCAACTACCCATCCTAAGCCTTTGTGTCACTACCGTGACAGAATGGGCTTCTAAATCCCTCTCTCTTTGTTCGCTTGGAGGGAACTCAATCTATTTGGGGGGGTGGTCAGATCTCCATTAAGCCATCATTAGTAATTTCACCTCCAGTAAAGTGCTTGTGTAAAACCAAATTATCACAGGTAAACAGATGGTAGACGATGAGGAGTTCTCATCAAATGTAAATTGTTTCATCAGTAAGGGCCAGAGGCTCCGTCAGATAACCATCTATATATGAAATGAAGAAAATACGAGTTGTGGAGGTATTGAATAATTTCCTTTACTCCTGCACATTTCATATTTTCCGCCTCCTCACCAGAGTTCAGATGACAGTCTTTGATGAGGAACTGGGACTCGTTATCATTAGGAATGTCTTTCCATGTGGCCAGGAACACCTGCCTCTCTGTGGAAGGGGGGGGGGGGACAAAAAAGGCTGTTAGATGGATTAGAAAAATAGCACAAGTAAGACTATATGAGGCAAGGGGAAGTGATGTGCGTGAAGTAAAAGTAAATTTGTTGCTGAACGTTAGGCTTCATTGCCACGGTTTTGTCAATGGAGCATTAGTTTGCAGCCTCTGGCAGCCGTCCTGCTGCTGGCCCCATCTGGAGAATCCATGGGGGGGGGCATCCACAGACACATTTCCCCCAGATTGCGTCAACCAGACCGAGGTAACCAAACAACAAAGGGTAAACTGGTTCACAGTGGCGCCACTGCCTTGTGAGCCGAGAGCAAGTGCGTGGCGATGACACGCAGGTGATCACTCAGAGCTGCAGACACCAGAACGTCTGCATCGCCACGCACGTGCCATCATAATAAAGTGCACTCAGGTGGAAGCCAACTCAATAGACTGACGTTAAGTGTTGTGTGCCGACATCACAGGGTTTGACGCTTTTGAATGGGGAGCAAGACAGAGAGGGTGGGGGTAAAATATACTCACCCATCTTCCCATCCTCCACAAACAACATGCTGATGGGGTACTGGCTGCTGAAGTAGAATACGTCAATGTTGTTCTTAACAGCCACCTGTGAGAGGGATACATCCAAGTAAGAGAATAGGAAAGGAGATATGAGTAGTTCCCTCTCAAGTGCTCTGAAAAGGATGGGTAGGGTAGTGCTGGTGTTGTGTGTGGGAGTTTACCCTCATGTGGTATTGAAATTCACACACTAACACACCATTGCATCTCTGCATCGTTCTTTAGCTGTCAGTCTGTTAGCTGTTCTCTATCCATACCTCTCAAGTCTGCATTGCATCTCTGCATAGATATGTCACTCTGTTCTCTATCCATAGAGTCAAGTCTGCAAGGTGAGGTCAAGGCTCTAGGTTATTCTTATTTGTGCCAAAACCGCAGAGAGTGTATATGGGCTTATTTTACATAAGACAGCCCACCTCTAAAAATAGTGAGGCAATGAAATACAAGAACAACTTTTATGGAAGCTCTGGGAGCAGTAACAAGCAGCAGGCTATTATGGACCAGGCTGCTCAACAGAGCAGCTTTGAGTGAAGGACAGTGAGTTCAGGCAGGGATGGCAAGAGAGTGTCTCCTGAATAATTCATGGGGTCACATCACATAGAAGTTGTGGATGGGGTGACAGGCTGCCTGAATTGTGGGAACTGGACAAGGGGCTATAGACTCTTTATTCCAACTTTCAGAACATGGGTGATTCGGGCTCTACGATAAAAGGGGAGCAGAACTTGTTAAAAGCTTGACGTTCAGCGATAAGGCCCACTAAACATGGAACTGTGGCCCATTCCTGCTTTGACAAACTGGATGTGGTCATGTCGGCTAGCAAGGGTGGCACTCTATCCCCTTTGGACCAAATGAAATACTGCCCTATGAATAATTCATCTATAAGAACAAAACAATGTTGGTGTACCTATAACCATTTCTTACATGCATTTTATATGACTAGAGTCACACCTACGTCGCACTGCCGATCCGACTAATATGTCTGAGTCATACTGTTGGGGGCTTTGTCAGAATACCCGTCGTACCCGTCTGTCTGTGTCCCTTTTGTGCCCATATATGGAGATATCTCCATCAGTCCTTGTCCCTTTTATGCCCATATATGGAAATCCCTGATGTCATCAGTATATGCCCATATATTGGAATGGCCATATAAGGGCATATTAGTTGGATCTGCGGTTCTGGACACCTGGATATCCAAACTACTCACACCCTCGAGTCCTTGCCGCTGCGCGCGCCGAGTTTGAAGTTGGTCGGCCCCATAAATGCATATGACCATATATGGGCATAGCGGTCGGATCTGTGGCTCTGGACAACCAGATTTCTGTATATGTCAGTCCTTGCTCCTTTTATGCCCATATATGGAGATCGCTGATGTCATCAGTTTATGCCCATATAAGGGCATGTCCCCTTTTGTGCCCATATATGGAGCTGACTTTTTTGTTTGCAGCTGATGCCATGACGACACATTGAGGTTAGACAACACACTCCATATTTGGGCGTAGCTGCATTGGGAAGTCCTTATGGTTATGGCCGAGTCAGAACGATTAGCTAATTTTAATATAGGATAAACTAAGATATAGCATAATTTCACACTCCACTAGTTTCACTTTGCGTATTTCCTACTAGTGTACACAACCAGGGAATGCCAAGGTAAACAATGAGTTGGTAGGAATATACAGCAGTTGAATGTGGTGAAGAATATTTTTCATTTTATTTAGTGTTATTAACACATCGGGTGCCAAACACGGTCTGAACCGAGTAGCGCTTCGGTGCCTAACACCTTTTTTTTTTTCCCCACACGGATTGCGCGTCGTGGAGTCTACAGCTTAAACAGCGCCGCGCAGCTCAACGGTGAGATTTCTGGCACCGAACCTAATCTGTTATTATAAAATTCTGGCACCGAATGTGTTAAATATTACTACTCAGCTTTAAGTATAGTTGACCAGAAGCCAAGTCCAAGCCAAATACCACAGCTTTGGCATTCATATTAGAGATGGATGTAATCTTTTGATGAAATTACAACACATGAACACTCTACAATATGACTATATGTGATGGATAATTTTTTTATGTCAGCTGTCACAGCAACAATACAGAAGAAAGAAGCTTAACTATGACACAATGAAATAAGAGCAAAGACCATGTGGGAACGGCACTTGACCTTTGTGTCATTTTCATAATCGTGGTGCATGTTAAGGTTACTTGCCAGTGCCACCTAATCAACATTTTTACTTGCCCTGCCTAGGGGGTATCTATGCTGGTGGTGCAGCGCATGGCAGTTCTCACAACATACTTCTAACTAAAATCCATTTACTGTTGATTATGGGCAAAACACTACAGAACATGAGTATCTTCAAAAGCAGTATTTATTAACAATACGTGGTGCTTGGGCGGCGCAGTGGCCTGCCCACAACCACGGTTGTCGAGTGGGGGAGGGAAGCCGCGCGGGAGAACAAGGGGTAAACCAAAAAATTACATCAATTATTAGGTTTAATTGTAGATGAGATGTGGTTTTAACTATGAACTTATTTGTAAGCAGAGTATTACAAATAGAGTAGAGCAGAGTATTTGGATGGGAAGACGTGAGCCAACTGTTGAACGCCCGGTCACAGTCTGCCATGTTTTGCCAACAGCCACATCATTCCCAACAGGCAGGCTCAGCAGGGCTCTAGATTAACTTAACCCACTGGTGGCACAGTTGCTTTCTCAGTTGGTTGCACCAGCACATGATTTGGTCTCACCCTTTTCACGGTGTGGCTCTGCAGGACGGCTAGCCGTCTAGGATAGGGTCTGTCTGTCTCTCCATTTCCGTGTTTCCGCAATTGTTAATGTCAGACATTTTCATTTAAACTGGCAGCTTTTGACTATGTTCATTAAACCACAGAAAATGTGCTGCTTCATCTCAAATGAAGAGAAGCAAAACAGAACCAGCCAAAAGATGACAATACAAGATGGGTGGTGCCGAGCCTTTAAAGTCAGGCCTGCAGCTAACGCAGGGCTACGGGGGCCAGGGGAACAAAGCAGCAATGCGATGTGTGTGACCACTAATGAATGTCCCCACCTCCAGCATCTCTACTAGACAGTCTCTTATCTCCACTCTCCAGCTGCACAGGCCTCCTAGCCCAACCAGTCTACCCAGTCAACTGAATGGTCCTGATCAAAAAGGAGGCAATCAAACAATCCAAAGTCTGTTCCTTTATTGTATTCTATCCTTTGTATTTGCAGGATTCAACAGCACAGCAGCAGAACTGCTTATGTGGGCAGACTCATCACACATCGTATAACAAAGACAAAACCTAATGTTCCATGAGACACAGCAAGCTTCCCAAATATGGTATTTGAGCAGCTACAAACATTTTAGTTTTTGGCCTGTACTTGTCACTTTGGGTATTCAACTTAAATTTGTGCCTGGTTGTGTACTGTGTACGTGTGGTGTTTTATTCATAGCAGAAAATTATTATTTTCCAAGGTGCTCCTTACATCCAGCTGGAAACTGGCCAAAGGGTGGTGATAGAGCAAAAGCAGTTTTGAGTTCCATGGCACTCTAGCCAATAGTTTTCGAGATTATCTTGTTGGGGACCAAAGCGTTGGACGGACAGACGGTCGGACAGATTGACAGACCAACCAGCATGGCCACACTTGGAGCTCTGCAGCTAGCTGTGCTAAAAATGATTTGGCATCCAAAGTGTACTGCTGTCCAAATACTGTCCATTTTAACACATCAGTTCAGCTTGCATATTCACGTGGAAATAAAGCGTGATACCATAAGGAGGTTACCTGCAGATTATTAAGGGGTTCCATCTTCATGACAGGCCCCACGGTGTTGAGGGGGAGGGAGACCTCCATGGTTTGATTCGGGCCGAGGGGTGTGAGAACCTGGAGGGGACCAGCTGGGGCCAGACCAAAGCTACAGATGGAAAAAAAGGGAGAGACTATTTAGAGAACTATGTACAAACATGTCAAGAAAGACATAACAAAGCACAATGATCACATTTTGAAACTCCATCTTGGCTCCTACTGTACCTGTTTCTGTTGAACTGAACGGCAAAGTCAGTCATAACGCTCATAGCCTTGTTGGTGAAGGTCATCTCCATTTGAATGACCCCAGCGCGACGGGCAAAAGTACCAGTGATCTCTAGACCTTTGGCCTTCATGGCTGGCAGCCACACCTGAACAATGATTTATGTAATGATGCGTTAGGCTTTGACAGGTCTTTGCATTTACAGACTTCTATGTGTGTGTAATGGTTTTACATGGAGACTCACCGTTTTAGCAGGAACGTAGGCTCCCGTTGGCATTCCAACTCCTCCAAGGTCAAACAGGTCACCGAATCCCCCAGCAACTGGGGCGTTGAGAGAGGCTGGCATTACAGCCGGAGGTGCCCCAAACGCAGCCCCCATCTGTGGGACCATAGAGCAACATTGTCACACCACACAGTTTAAACGCGTAAACGAGCACTGCAACTGCAAGATGAATGTCTGAAAATAAATAAACAGAAAAGAGTTACTTACAGCAGGACTTCCTCCGATGTCGCCAATCTAAAGGGAAACAAAAGCAAAGCAATTTAGGTTATTTATTACTGCAAGATAAAACAATATTTTGGGAAGTTTGGAGATAGATGGGAGGAAAGGATGGGTGTTTTCATGATTAATGACAGCTACCAGGTGCAGACTGATGGGAGGAAAAGGAATGGGTGTTTTAGTGATTAATGACAGCTACCGGGTACAGACTCTGAAAGGGTAACAGCTAGCGGAAGGCAATAGCAATACAGGGGTTACAATATTATAGTTTATCTTCCATTTAATTTGATTTATTTTTCACTGTACTCTTCAAAGCTGCCTGTTCAATGTCAGAGCCTTCTCCTGAAATCCAGAAGGGTTCGTTCAAATGCTACCCATCAAGAGCTAAGGAAATCACACGTGAGAGCAGCACTGTAAAAGTCTACAGCAGTGAGTTTTCAAAGTATTAGCAGAGAAAGAGACTGTAGAATATAGAACAGAAAGAACTAATTCGTTTAGAATGGAAAAACTTGTAAAGATGGCAGCATCCATCGACAACAAAAACAAAACCGGCACTTTTGTCTGCATATTAGGAAAATCTTGCCCATCATAGACCTAATAAAAATAATGTAGAAGATGTAAGACAGAACTTCAATTTGATTTAGATGACTTCCAATTCAAAGAGACAAGAGTCTTGCCTTGTTAGTCAGACTTTACTGCACAGGGGCATTTCCAAAACGGTATCCCAGTGACCCGACTTTGGTATTACTACTAAAAAGTGATAAAAGGTAAACAGTGAACTAAAAGACCAACAGCACTAAATACAAAGAAAAATACAGTTTTTTTTTCTGGTGAACTACAACAGACAAGTTGACTGCTGGAAAGGATTTACATCGCAGCAGCACAGAGTGGAGCAAGGGAGGGATCTACAGTTTGCCACCGGCCTTTGCTGGTCTGCCGTCCCCCTGAACCAACCTCAGCAGTGGGGCTGTACTCTGGGGACGATGTGGGCTGGGGAGAGGGCTGAGGTGAGTTAGGAGTGTCCGTCCCCAGGGGACTGTGTGGCTGATGGAAAAGATGAAACACACCAAGAGTCCAATGATAAGGAAAGGAAAGGGGACTCTGAGGTACAGGGGACATATCTGCGCTATAGATCAGGAGGATAAAGAGTGACGAACACCTAGGGATGCAGCAGATATGTACAAATGACTGACAGATGCATGAGAGAATTAAGACAAGAACAAAATAGATGGTACAAGTGAGGGGACAGGGGACAGTTAATTACAGAACAAGCATAGGAAACAAATGAGGAAAACAACACAGAGCTAGGGTAAGGGTCTATGCACTGAGATGGCGTGACATGACATGGAGTGTTATTTCTCCCTCTGAGTAATTACCGCTTCAGTCTCATCCCCCATCTGCAGGTGTAGCATTGAGCAAAGAGAGGAAAATACAAAGGGGTCAAAAGAAACAAAAAGCAGGAATTGGGGGGGGGGGGGGGGGGTGGGGGCACACGACTGTAACCAACTTCCATTGGCTTTATTGTTGCAGAGCAGACCTCCTCCAGCAACAACAGGCATAGACGATCTACTAATAATCTAACAAAAACTCATTGGTACTCCCGACACCAGATGTTATGATGGGTAGAGACTAGAGACAGCCTGTTAGACCACAACATTCCCAGTGTAGGCATGGTGGCTGGTGGCAGTGCAGAGTAACACTTACCAGACTGTCTAGCCCTCCTCCCAGAAGGTCCATCGACCCCATCTGCATGCCGGGGGCAGGAGGTGACGGTCCACTGGTGGTGGCGGCAGGAGGTGCCAAGTCCAGGTTGAGCAGGTCTCCCAAGAGGTCTCCCTGGGATGGGATGACAGCAGGGGGGGCCTCTGAGGCACCAGCTGCAGAATCTGGGCCCGGGCTCTCTGCACTCTCCCCGCTAGAGGGCAGAAAGTGTAGGGAAAAAAACACATGCATTTCATTTCTGTCTCCCAATAAACTTCAAATGTTTGGAATTTCCAGTGGCATGCTTGATTGTGACAATTTCAAACCTACAGTAAACTTGATTTATCGAAATAGTTTTTGTAATTTATCAGTTTATTCTGTATATTCTCAATATTGTAAAGCACTTGGAACTACATGCTATGCATGAAAGGAACTATACAAATACATTTTAGTAGTAGAATGTTTATTTGACTTCATTCAACCAAGCTAAATGTGAGGCTAGCTGAACCACCAGAGCCGACTCAACTGTCTCCAGAGAACTCCACTGACCCCCCCCCAAAAAAACTCAACTGTGAGCAATGTCAACAAGGCCAGTGCATTCCATTTGAAGTTAGGAAGGAAATCAGTTGCAATCAGTTGCATCGCTACACTCCTGTGACTGGGGTATGGCCCAACAGACCTCAGTAAAAACATAACAGAGAAGTCAAGTAGCTAGGTCTACATGAGTGAATAATCTTTGTGGCTTCAATGGCTGAGGTATTGGGGAAAAAAGGAGCATAATGTGCATGACTCACGATCCAGTACGGGCAGGGAGTCTCTTGTGCATCACACCACGGCTGCCCTCCACAAAGGCACTGGGGGGCTTGTGGTACACAGAGGCCAGGGTACCAATGTGGCAGATGAGCTCCTCCAGCAACGTGGGCTCGATCAGGTCAGTTTCCTCAGAGATCAGAGGCTTCTCGGCCAGAACCACCTCCTTGGCGGCAACAGGGTCCGTAGATAGAAGACGCCAGTAGATGTAGCCACGATCTCTCAGGTCTGGGTTGTCGGAGTCCTGGAGACATGATGATGACAAACTATTTATAAAATGTAGTAAGTGTAATAAATACTTAACTTTAGCCTCTTTTCTTAGTCTTGACAGCCTGAACAGGATGTTAAGATATTTAAAAAATTGAGCAGCGGATCTTAGGGTACTGCTGGCTGTTAGATGAAAGGTAAGGCTCATCCTTTATTAAAATTGACAAATGGGATTTGCATATTCATAGATCCTACAATAAATGCAGTTAATGCACAAAATCTCTGTAATCTCTGTCTGTAGTTCAAACCTCACTTGTACAACATTGACTACTGTAGGACTGTGTTCAACAACTCAGAGCTGCATTCATTAGTCAGTCGGCTTTTCTGCAAGGGGTATAACATTATTCATTCATATATTCGCCCAATATGGTAGCTGTATTTCCTCTCAAGCTGGCACAGTGCTGATTGTCAGCTGTAGTCTGTACCGAGTGTTTGGAGCAACTGGCAGACGTCACCCAATTTAATCTCCAGACACCTTGAGGCGATGTCGGGACATGACAGCTTGAAGGGCAAATCTCAATTTACTACTCCTGTGTCAAGGGTTCGGATGAAACAGGCTTGCCTAGTCTCATTTACAGTATATACACCGGTACTTATATTTTCTACATAATCTGATCGCCCAGCTATCGAGCTATGCATTGATGGCTGATTAAGTTCCATTGATCATGGATAAGGGAATTCAATATTGGAAGTTTCAGTGTGCAGATCATTTTCCTTTTGTTTTCTTTGTATTCTGCACCTGAATCCAATTGGGTTGGATGTACACACCAGCAGGGTTTCCAGCAGACCTTGCCCTGTGCGCACACACACAGGGCTCTCTCCCGGGCCTCCTCCCTAGGCTAACCTTTTTCCTGCCGGAAACCCTGCACCCTTTATATCGCACTGTGATGCAAATATATTTGAACAAGATTGTCTTATCAGCGCATCAGTTCAACAGCTGTAACAGTGCTAGAATGGCCCAAGTCCATTATGCTGGAACCAGAGCTGATGATACTACAAGTGATAGTCATTGCATTTGTTGTGAGTTGGCAAGGTGGACACTTGGCTGCCAACAGGCCAGTGCTTAAAAGAATGAAGGACATCAGTGTCAAAACTGACTCAGAAATGGCCAGCGACAGGAAGCGCAATAAATTAATGCAGGCTCATTCAAGGACAACTGCAGGTGGCAATGAAATTCGAATGGTGAAAGCATTTACATTGCATCTCCTCCAAACTGTGCCAGATTGCCTCTGTTCTGCAGAACAGATCATTGTCAATCTTAATTCTTAAAAAATACTGCCTTTATGATAAATCTTTTTTTATAAATATATAAAACTAGAAAAGTGTGCTCCTCTGAGCACAGGTCTCCGTCAGGCAGGGTTGGCTACCCAGGGCCCGCAAACTTTGGTCAATGTATATCGATTTGTGTGATTTTGGACACAATCTGTAGGAGTAGTAGCAAAAAGTGTGTTTTGAAGAAAATTCTCTATGGCAGAAAATGTAATCTGACACAAACGAGGCCTATAAATTGTCATCATAATCCAAGGAATCCAGCAAAAAACATGGCCAAAACATGAAGTGGGTTGAGGTTTGGGATGGAGGTTCTTCCTTGGTTTAGTGGGAATGTGCGTGCAAAGTTTCCCAGCAATCGGGCGCTACATTCATATGTGTGGCGTTTCGTGCAAAACGGCCACCCCCATAAACTGTGGATGCCAATCATAATGGAATCCAAAAAATCTGAAAGATACATCTTGATCACATGACTATAGCGATAATGTGTACCGATTTGCATGATGTTTGGACAAAATCTGTAGGAGTAATATAAGCTACGGTCTGTTGTCATGGTTACGGTGCCTGCAGGCTATGGGATCTGCTATGTTGTCATGGTAACGTCGGTGGGTGGATTTACACACTCACACAACGCCACACAGACTGATGCGGGGGAGCGCTTTGGATATCATGTCTATAGCGCGCACACAGAGCGTATTCACAAGCTCAATTTTCCAATGAACGTTGTGTTATTAGCACAAATAGCTTAGCTGAAACAATGTAAGCTTGGACTTCTTTCTCATGGTTGTGGTAATGACTTATAACTCAACATCCAGGTAAATGACTGGGTTGTTACACACAGCCATGATCAAATGAGCAGCCTACTAAGGTTAAGGTTTAACTAAGCATATACTGTGTACACAGTGCATTAATCTAGAATGCGTACATCCCCGGGTATGGACTAGTATAATATACAGGTAGGTATACACGCAAAGCTTATCGGCTTGCCTGGCGTGGCCATGGTTATTGCACTGACATGTCCAGTCCATATATGAGCATATCTGAGCACCCGCCACAGACAGACAGACAAGACAGTCAGTCCTTAATGCTTCACATAGGGGTGGGGGGGGCACTGCGTGGTAAAGGTGCAATATAGCAATCTTGGCTATAGAGCATGGGTCTTCAACAGAGTTGCTACTGGGGGCGCCAAATGTTTGTGCGATAGGAAAGACAATTTGTTTTGTTTTTCCCCCAAAAGCCTAATGTCTGTGAAAATACATGAATCCAACATATTTTTAGCAAAGATAACTAATAAAACTAATCTATGAAGCCATCAAAGCTGCACTTAAAAAGAAGAAAACAGTGGAATACTTCCAAGTTGGTGTCAAATGATTTGAGACTAGCCTGAAAGTATTCCACCGTTTCCAAATCTCTCAACGGTCAACAAACACTGAGACAATCAGTTAAGTGTGGTGAATTAGCTTCGAAAACCTCATATCGAGTTGCATGGAAGCCTTTAGAAAAAAAAACACACCACAACATATGAAGTGGGGGTCCCTCCTTCGTCTCTCTTGCGGCCTTGGCCTCGTTCTTGGCCTGAAAAACTTTGAAGACCCCTGTTATAGAGCGTTTGCTTACCAACAGGGGTCTAACCGTCTCTCCAGCTCTTTAGTAAACCGAAAATACCCTTTCAGGTCAGGATATCAATTTTTCTCCACTCTTAACCCATTGACTGCCAATCGTGTAGATCTACGCGAACCTATTTAAAGCCGCCACGTGCCAGTCGCGTAGATCTACGTGAACTTTAAAAAAAATATATATTTTTTTATATATATATATATATATATATATATATATATATATATATATATATATATATATATATATATATATATATATATATATATATATATTTTTTTTTTTTTTTTTTTTTTTTTTTTGACCCAAAGATCAAGGAGATATGATTTTTCGAAGATCTAGAGTCCTATCCACTTCCTTGTTAACTTAAAAATTCTGTATCTTGGCTCCTGAGTAATTTTTTTTTTCAATTAAAATCTCTGGCAGTGGGCAAACGCGGCCAGAAATATTTTTGGCAGTCAATGGGTTAATGCCAAGCAGTTTGTGGATAGGTTCAGGGGTTAAGGATCTAGGAGGGCAGTTAGTCAATGAGATTGCCTTCAAACTCCCGCAATCGGAAGTTGTAGCTAGAAATTGGGTACTGGTACCGGTTCAGGAGCTCTTGACATTTTCTTGACCTTCCTGCCACCTGGCTGCCAAATGAGCAGCATACATACATATTTTAGAGATGCCCTTGCACAGTTAAATAGGCTAAAATGTTGGTACAGAACAGGGGTAAATGGAGTCTTCCCATTGATATTCCTTCAGGGTTTCAACTTCATGCTGTACAGGGGTGTCAACATTCACACATTTACAGTATGTGCTGCAAAACATTCACTTACACAACACAATAGTCCTACAGGGAGGGGGGGGGTGAAATGCAGCCTCTGTAACACTGAGTTAAATGACTATCGGTGGTGTAATGAGATGTGTTCCCCCACTTACAGTATATATTATGCTCACTGTCTGTGACTCAAGTCTGGCTGCCAGACCCTGAAGGCAGAATGGACGATGCCAGTTACTTGCGCTGTATTCTTGATCTAATTGCCAATGCTATAATTCTATTTGAAAACCATAGTAATATTGAAATGTAGTGGCGGAAGAACCTATGCAGGAGAGTAAGAAAGGCCTAGGGCCTGTGTGTGCAGAAAATGATGATTCATGAAAAGCATAAAATGTAGTTAAGAGTACAGATACTTTGTTTACTCTTACTCTGCTTACTTACAGCATGATTAACAAACAATGAGTTCACGTCTGGGAAAGTGACCACGAAGGGAGAGAAGATGGCTCCCACAGGAATTTGATCGGACACAAGAGGCAGATCATGAGTTGTACACTAGGTCAAAGTGAACTTATGGGGAAATTCATGTATTTTGTTATACCTAGAAATCACATGCAGATAACCATATGCCCAAGCCACAAGATGGTTAATATTAAGAAATAGATGAGAAAAGGAGGAGGAGAGACCTATTGCCTACTGACAGAAGGGTTATAATTTTACTAATGTGTGTGTAATCAAAGAATTGAACGGAGGAATGGAACAGAGATGATCTGGAGCATTGCTTGCTTACGCTATGCTATTTTAACCTGACTGCACGCAAATAAACTGAGACTGATTGAGGATCCACCTCGACTTGTGTCCCTCCATCCATACACCTGGTGAAAGAGTATCCTAGTCTACAGGTATCCACTTCATAAACCAACAGGCTAATTAATATAGACGGCCCGATCCATCAGATTCTGTGACAATATGCCCAGACCTCCCAAAAAAAGAGATACTACTGTAAACTTCAAATCAATATTTTACAATAGTGTGGTTTGAAAGCTCTTCATACTTATAACTGGTTTGTAAAGGTAGGTAATTCTATATTTAATTATGTAGAAGGCATTGATAAATTGAAATCATTGATCGATCACAGGAAACACTGTAAAACATCTCGATACAATACCTGTTCATTATTTCCCCGCCCCAAGTGTGAAATGGTTGCACTCGATTTGCATGTGATTTAACCCATTAACTCTCTCAGTGCCAGACCCCGAGTTATCCCGAGTTTTCGGGTTATACCCTCAGTGCCAGAACGAGAAATCCCGAGTTTTTTTTTTTTTTTTCTTGAAGAAAGTGTTCAGAACCCAAGATATCATTATCTGAAGATTTGCAGCTCCATCCACTCTTTGTTTAACCTAAAACTGAAAAAGTCTGTATCTCGCTTCCTAAGCACTTTTTATTTTCTTTGAAAAAACAAAAAAAAAAATCTGGCAAAGTTCGCAATAATTTTTTTATTTCATTGGCACTGAAAGAGTTAAGATCTGAAACGTATCTGTCACTTTTTGATTTGAGCTAAAAAGCATAATTTTACACTTTGACTATTAAAAAATAGCAGCTCTACAAGCTCATAGCGCGGCACCGAGCTACGAGCTTGTAGATCTGCTATGTAGATCTGCTACATTTTTAACCTCACATCTTTGCTTCTGGGGGTCCCTGGAACAAAATATTTTGAGATGGGGTCGGCGGCCAAATACATATAATTTTGGGGTTCCTTGACATGAAAAAGTTTGAGCACCACTGATAGAAACATATTTTTTTTCAGAATACTGTTGGGATTTAGAAGACATTTGTAGAATCGGCTTCAGGTCTTAATGGGTTAAGTCGTTGGTGGGTTGTTACGGACGGTCTTTCCAAACCAGTTCAGAGAGTCAGGACATCTGCCAGTTCAGGAGAACATTTTCTGAGACCGGCCATCAGAAGTTCTGAATGATGTCAATTTGCAGTTATATCACCTCCCTTTCCGAAAACTTCAGAAGGAGCATGTATTGCGCTTAAGATGTCAACTTCAACAAACTAATGGCCTACGTTGAACCGGACTACAAAATGCCACAAACCGATTGGAGAAATTATACAAAACGTGAGCTTACAAAAACACAAATAGGCAATACTGCTTTGAAAGGCAATTATTGGAGGTCTATGAACAAGATCTCCTACATACTTTAACAGCGGCCTGGGCATCTTTTTCCATCAACAATTAACAGGGGTCTGGGCATCTTTTTCCATTAAAAGTTAAACATTTAAGTATTTAAAAACAGGAGGTTAAAAATGTTACACCTCTCCACTGCACAAGACAACAAATGGGGAAAAATGCACATCTTATGCCTATAAATATCTGGACTGCAGGTAACTAATTGTAGGTTACTTTAGTACTGGTGTTCCTGACAGCTTGACCTGCTGTATTATTTATTTTGCTATCTTAAGTTACATTTTTAGATAATCATTCACCAGGTCTAAAATCTTTTGGATTTTCCCTCCAGGTAATTTGTTATATTTTGATTGATACAGTACATTGGCCTTTTGCTCTAGTAACAACACTCCTCTACGCTGAAATGTGAGTCACAGCAGGAGTAATTTAGCCTGCCTTTTCATCTCTATACACACGCAGGATGGAGGTGGATCAGAACCAATTTCCGGGAATGGGCGTTACAGTTACGTCTCAATACAGCTTAAGTTGTAATGGTTTATTCAAAGGATATTATGGGGCTTAGGTCTGATGATCGTAGCCCTTTAGCTCCTTATTAGATGGAGTGTAATATGTTTGAACAGCGATGGTGTCTGATGCATAATTTAGGTCTGTGTGTACATGTGTGTGTTCTCACCTGTGTGGCAAGGCTGAGCACCTGCTGCACCAGTTCCTGGGTCTCAGTGGGTTTCTTCAGGAACAGTTTGACTATAGCAGTCAGCAGTTGCAACTGCACCTGGAGAACCCGGCAGACAATACACTTTTTTGGTTAGTATTTTAACCTTCATATGAAGTATACTGGTGAATTCCCCTTCTAACAATACTATACAACCTTAATGAATGTACTGTATAGGTTCTCTAATTAAATGGCACTGTAGTAGCCCTTTGTCTCTCCTTGAAAGAATGAAAATTACACAAAATTCTCACCAAGGCACAAAAATGACCTAGCTTAACTTGAGCACTACTTACAGGGCAACCGCTAATCCCAACAAGGTGTGACGGGATAGAATATGGCTTTACAAAGCTGCTATTAAGCTATTGACCATTGTAAGGGTTTTTGTTTTATTTAGGGGTCAGTATATTCAACATTATAAGCTATTTGGGACTTTGCAGAGCATCTGTCTAGTACTGCTGTGCACTACTTCATTCCTCCAGGCATGGTGCACACTCAGCCTATGACATTCGGCAGTTATTTTTCTTCTTTTTACCAGATCTGAATAGCATCAATGTACTTGGCCTACTGCAATGGCCTTGGCCTCTTAGTGCTTGGGAAACAGAAGCCAGGTGGAAACGATCCCATTAGCCAGGTCAGCCATTTGTGCTCCAAAACTCTGTAGGGTGTTCGATTAAATGAACGGTGGGCACTGGCCAACTGCAGAGGCGTAAAATGCATGAAAAACCAGTAAAAAAAACAACTCGCTGGGGGACTGGACTGGATGTTTATGATCTAATCCTGTATGCGATTTGAAAAATTCAATACGTTTGCCCTTTGTCTTTCAATACAAGGTTAGCACTCTGGCCCTCCTGTTCTTTTATGCAGGATAAAGTCAACAAAATATGACAGTTTACAAATCAAATCCTCCCAAGTATACAGACAATTATTTAAGATGGTCCACCCTCTAGCCCACCATGCAAACAGACCTGAGTGCTTTCATCATGGAAACCTTCCAGGAAGCTCTCCAGCAGCTCGTCAGCATTGTCGATACGCTCAGCATACTCCCCCACTATCCAGATCATGGCTGCCCGTGCCTCTGGCTCATCTAGGGAGTCGAGGTTCTCACACAGTGTGGCGATCACACTCTCATACCTGTCAACAGGCACACGCACAGCAAGTTACACATACAGTACATAGGCGCTGTCGGGGGTTAATCTTGTATGTACCAAAAAATTACATTTCATTGGTTAAGAATTTCTAAAAACCTTTTTTACATCTTCATATAAAATTGGTCCTCACTAATTCTCATTATGATATGTCACATATTTTTGTCTACCGGTACTTGGTCTGTGTCTCAGAGACCTTCGGCCTGGCGGAGACAACAAATGCACCAGGGAGATGAGAATCAAAACAACTTAATGTAAAGCCATCGTATTGTAATTTTATATAGGAATATACACTATAGAAATGACATTATTTTATTCTAAGTAATATTCATTTATAATTGCATGGCCACCTCCACGTGAGTACTATCATAGACCATAAAGATCTTAATTACAATTCAGGTATTTAGCAGACGCCCTTATCCAGAGCGACTTACAATAAGCAAGGTAATCACAGACATAACATGCAATGATGCAATCAGGACAAAACAAAAACAATTTAAGCAACATAAGGGAAATAATGTAGCGATCTATGCAAATGTGCTGAAGAAAACCCCAAACAAAACACTGAACACTAAATTACTTAATCACGGTACAGGAAAGAGAAGGGGCAGGACATGTGTCCAGCCAGAATCAAATCACGACATGTCCCATCATGAGGTCGTATTATCTGGTCAGCTACTGGCGCACTGTTAATGATTGTCTATGGCCCTCTATTGGTCAGACCCTTGAATTCAGCCTTCCAATTGCAGCCAATGGAATAGAAAACAAAATCAGCCAAAGAGGGTAACAATATATTCTGTAAATAAAGTATTTCATACATTATTTAAAAATGCTGAAAATATGAAGTGATGTCTAATAAATTGCAGGCAGAAGTTTGACTGAATACAGACTCATAGCTGAGAGACGAACTTAAGCTGGAAACCATATTATAATAGCTCTGTCTGTGGTTTAAGGGAAAAAGCAGCCCAGGGCTCCACAGTACGATGGAGTGGCCGAGTGCGTCTGGGAGAGCGTTCTATCTGAAGTATGGATCAAACAGTAACTCCACTGGACCCTGACCCCAAGAATCATGCTCCAACTGCATCATCCTGCCCTCCACAACAAATGTAGTGCAGATTGTGAATAACTGCTTGTGTATGTGACAGAAAAAAAAATTCACTGAAGAACTCATTTGCATGCCTTTCACCATTAAGGTCAAGCAGAAAACACTTTGAAAACTGTGAGCTTTTACTCTGACCCATCACGAAACCAGTACATGATAATCAGTGAAACAGAAGTCAGTATAACCACATCATGTCAGAACAAGGGTCACTTCAAAAGCAAATGAAGCTCCACTTTATGTCCAACCCTTTACCAGTGGAAAATCAAAAGATCTTGCATGAAGTTACAAATGACAAAGTGTAATGAAATGTAAATGACCAAAAACAAACTGAATTGGTTTTCAATCCTGGATAAATTAATATCATCCCTGTAGTGAAAAATGTTCAAGTCTCCCACAGCTGATGCAAAGAATAAGTATTATTTCCTGCATTTCGCTTAATAAAAACAAGATAATTTGATCATAACCACTCAACCCCCACCACGTATATATAAAATCAGTCAGTCATGCAGCAGAGGCATTGATAGATAACATACTTGTTGGGGTACTTGCGGAAGATGTCCTTGATCACCACAATGGCCTCCTGCACCACATAGTTGACCTTAGTCTGGATGAGGTCCAGCAAAGTGCTGACACAGCGCTCTGCTGATTGCTAATGGACAGAAACGGCAAATACAAACAAAACTGTCAGGCTAAATGAGACATACAGCACAGCACACAAACATGATGCTTTTCTTGTGCATTTGTATCTGTACCAGATGTACCAGTAAACATGAATTATACCGATATGTTAGTTATACTCATCTCTGTACACTGTTTGTGTTGTTTTTCCCCCTAAAATAGAGGTTAGATCTAGTCAGAATTATGTCATCTCCACCTACCTCTACTTTGATGGCACAACGGCCAATGGCTCGAACTGCTTTACGCACAAAGTCCACGTCTACCTCAGTGGCATACTCCTTTAACTCAGCCAAAACCTACAGCAGGACATAATATCACTGTCAGTACCACTGGGTCACTTATGGTTTTTGTTTACATAATTACATGTTTAAATTGTAAAAACAAGAAGAAGAAAGGGGGAGGGGGGTTTAGTCTGGATGATTTCTGTGGAACTATCAATCTGTTGTGATAAGATCCTAATGTTTACTGTACTAAATCATACAATGTTTTACATCCACAATCTAACAGTTTATGAACAGTGATCCGTGCATTACCTGTGCAATGTTTGCTTGAGAAGCCAGGCGAATCATGATGTCCAACTTCTCCAGCTTTACATAAATGGGGTCATTGTACTTTACAAAGAAAACCTTCATCTCATGTTTCAGTATCTCTGGGCTTAAGAAATAGTAAATGGACAAAAATGGTTTCATTAGTGACATAATACCTGCATACTATAATATTATAGATAGATGTGCAGAAGCGTAGCGTCCAAAAAGGTCCCATTAATCCTCATGATGATGAACAATGTAATGTTTTTACCGTTTCTGTACAATGAGGTTGATGTTCCTGAGTGCAACGTATTGCAGCTCAGGCTCTGCTGATAGCAGGGTGACCAGGGGTGGAGCCAGCTTCTTCAGCAAGGTTCCGTAATAGTCTAGATCCTTAGGCAGCATCTCCATGAACTTCATCAGAACTTTGACAGCTGACAACACCACCGCAGAGTTAGCATGGGACAATCGAGGGGTCACTCGCTCACAGATGCTGGAGAAAGACAGCGATGGCGGGTGGAGGGGATAAGGGAGTAAAGACAAGAGATATATAATATCCTGGGTATATACTGTATATTCTGATGTATGAGACACTTAAGAGAGACTTGTTTGTTTGTGAGGTGTGCTCTCTAACCTTTGGGACTCGCGGTCGTCCCGTGGTGTGTAGTTGGCCAGGCAGTCCAGAATGAAGATCTGACCCCATTCTGTGCACTCATTAAGAGCGGTCAGCAGCTTGTTGATGGACTGGGGGTTCAGGTCCAGAAGGTTACTGTTGGGGTGAGACTCTGCGATCTCAGACAGGGCTGCCACTGCATTTGCTACCACCTAATGAGAAAGATGAATGAGCAAAATGAGACAGACTTACTGCGACAGGAAGCCTCTGATATGATCTATGAAGCATTTTTCTAAGAACTCAAAGGGTAGGTAAAATAATAAAATAAATTGTCTATAAGAACTGTCAAAACAAAGGGGTCTAGGGTTTGCTGGGGAAAGCAAGTCTGAAGAGGTGGGCAGAGAAAGACAGAGGGGGCAAGAGGCAGGCAATATTCCTTAAGCAGAAAAAGCAGTTTTTGTGATCTGGTTTAGGTGGGGAGGAATGAAGGGTGGGGTTGAGATGATTTCGGGGAAGAAAAAAAAATAGATGCCAAAATGTTCTTAGCCAGTGCACTTCAAAGTAAAAAAAAACATACCATGGGGTTGGAGTCAGAGATCAGGTCTTTGAGGGTATCCAAGAAGCCCTGGTCCTCCACCAGCTGGGCATTGATATCATGGAGCTTTGCCACGCACACAGCTGCAGTCTTCCTCACATAAGGGTCCTCGTCCTTCAAACATTTCCGCAAAGGCTCACAGAGGTACTCTGTGATCTTGTCCACACGGATACAGCCCATGGTACGCACAGCCAGAGCACGGATCAGAGGATTTGGATCTTCACAATCCTGAGGGAGCCCAAGAAACACACTAGTGATGTACTGGGGGGGGGAACTTTTGGGTTTCATCAACTTACTTGAATTTGTTCTCACTCTATGAACATAATTTAGAACTGCCACAGACCACATGTACACAAAAAAAATCACGTGGACCCCAGAGACTAGTATTCAGTATTCAATACAAACACTTAAATTGTACAATACGACTATTGCCTTTCCTAGTCCAGTCAGTGTTCTTGAATCATACTCAAAGCCACAACCTCATTTTATCGCTTCCCGCGTTCGCGCGTCTTACTTGTTTTATCATCAACAATAACCATGGACAGTTCACACAGACATGTCCACAAAGACAAAATAATGACTTCATAGCAGACTAGCAGAGGATGTCTGTCCAACTAGCTAGCATAATTTAGACGCCTTGACCATCCCACCCTTTTCTGTCATGCCGCCCACTGTGAAGGCATGCCCACTGCCCCAAAACAGCACTCCACTTCTCCACCATGCTCTGAGCCTGAAAACAGGACCCTCCTACCACTGTCAAGACTATCCTGAGTGTCCTCCTTATATGGAGAGGTTATCAATTCAGAACGATTCTGATTCAATACCATATGCAAGGTGGTGAAAAGAAAATTGGCACCTTTTTGGTGTGCAAACTAGTGAATGAGGCCCATTGTTACAAGAGATTAGTACTTTACCTTAACAAAGGTATTAACAGCCATGATGGCCATGTCGGGCTGGCTCTTAGCATAGTTCATCAGGTAAAGGTAGACCAGCTTCTTGAGTTCAAGATTGTCAGTCTGCATGCAGTTCACCACATCTGGAAACAAAGCACTGCACAGGAAAGAGTTTTCTGTGTGACTTTTGTACCCAAATTAAAGACATAAAAAGAGAATATCAAGTCACTGCAGGGGGTTTCAAACTTTCAATTATATTATTATCACCTGACATCCTTTCCGACTGTCATAGACGCTATGACCTTCTTAACGGCCTCCTTTTTCTTCTCCTTCTTATCACTGTTGAGCTCCGCCTTCAGCTCAAATATCTCCCCTAAACACATTGAAGAGAACCACAAAGGAAAGCACATAAAGGTTAATTCAAACATGACTTTTGCCTTTGTCACAAAATAAAAACTAACACAAGGTATTTTCAATGTACAAATATGAAGTTGACTGCGATTGCCTAAGGATATTTTAGCCAAACGCTTCATGAGAAAAATGACATTTAAAAGATGTCTGTAATATTATTCAAATGTCTGAGAGAATGTACTGTACACACATTCTACAATTATGTGTACAGTATAGTTTGTGGTTTAAATGTTTAAGGTTGCATATCAACATGCAGAATTGCCACACTATTTTCACAAGTATATCTTGACTCAGTTGCAAGCTTGTGTGTTTGAATTTAGCGAGCAGCTGTGAAGAACCCTCACTGGTTTGGTGACGTGAAAAAAAGATGTGCTCAACCAAACGTGAAACACAGAGACAGCGGGGCCTCTACTGCTCACAGAGCTAATGCTCAAGGTGTCCAATTTGATTTAGGATACAACCACAGCTGTTCAATTGCTGCTTTCACTAATCACACACAGAGAGGGGGTTATACAAGGTATTTAGTGTTTTTCCTTTCTTTCAAACTTTAGACTTAACCTGACTCCGCCAGATGGAAGAAGCTTGCTTCACACACTTGTTTCACAGCCTACTTCCATCTGGGACCTCGGTAGCCAAACCGCTGCAAGACGGCGGTCCGCTTTTTCAAGCTACTTGGCAGGTGATTGGTTGGGACTGTCTGTCTATCACCGTCTGGGCGTGCTAACTCCAACCAATCATATTGACGTGTCTACATGACGTATAGTAACAGCACCAGCAGTAGTTATTTTGTATACTATTCAACCATGATGAATCATGAAAGAACTACAACGCAATAAGCGCATCTCGAAGGCGTCACATCCGGTCTCGCCAGGATCCTGCCCCTAGCAGCCGCTGATTGGTTCGACCCACCACGGTTCGGTGTAAGCTCCAATCTCTGAGCGATCCCAGATCCCATCCGGCGGAGTTACTTTAGACTGGCCTTAAGTTTTTGTTGTTTGCTAAACAGTGATTATAGAACATGGGTCTTCAACAGGGGGTCCGAGAAATTAAACGTGTCAAAGAAGGTCCTGAAATCCTTATACTCTGCTACCACTCAGAGCTATCACCATTTGGTACAGGAATATCTCCACACAGGACCAGCAAGCCCTGCAGAGGGTGGTGCACTCAACCGGGTAGTGGGTACCATGGGGACTTCACTCCCCCACCTGCAGGACTCATACTCCGGAAGGTGTATGAGCAGAGCTAAAAGGATTTTGAAGGACTCGTATCATCGCAGCAATTGTGCTGCTGCAGTCTGGCAAACTACTGTGTTGACACAAAGTCACTACACTTTACAGTTTTCCTAAATTCATTTCAGTTTACATCTGTAATCTCATAGATGCCTATATACATTTTGTTTGTGAATGTTGATACAATTGTACTGAAATGATGTCTAATTGTGCCTATATGATTAGGCTACATGGCCTTTCTAGTGTTTGGAGATCACAGTTCTACGCTGCCCAAATAGGTACATAAACTCCTGAACAAAGATTTACCAAAGAAAATTAAAAAGGAAGTGCCAGTGGCCTATTGCACCCTAGATCATGGTTATTGGGTATTATTGTTATACATCCTATTTGTTCTTCTTCCAAAAACTGTACATTTAAGAGTCAAAATATCAAATATCAAAATCCTGACAACACGCAGATCACGTTACACATACAACATCTCTACAACATCTCTACCCGCAGTTCCACCAAGGGTCTTGAAAATTGTAACAAGTTAACTTTTTGGGTAAGGGTAACTAAGATTATTAGTGAAATGTTTTAGTAATTAGTTGTGCCGTGTGTTAATACCCAACACTGTTGAATGTTTCATTCTTTAAAAAGTGTCTTTGGTTACTTTAAAGAACAAATGAGATGCACTCATTCACACCTTTCTTGGTAGTTGTGAAATACTTGGAGTCTGTCATCTTGGATCCAAATTGTCCTTGTCCTTTTTCCTGTGAGAATATGAGAAAGAGAAATAACAGCTCATGATATCTCTTTTCCTGAATGGAAACTCAGGGATTCACAAGCAAAACAGGAAATTCTAGAAAGTGCAAGTACTAGCAAAAAGGAAGGAATTGGTCTTCACTTGGACACTTTGCAGAGACGTGTTTTCTCAGAAAACAATGGGTTTTTACTAGTAAAAAAAACACTATAAAAACATCAAGATCAGCATTGAGTCATCATAACCCCACAGCACAGCACACAAACATGACTTCTCGTTATTAAATTCCATTCCTGATGCAATACATTTATGGGAAAGATCTTTTCTTATATTGTCAAAACAGACCATATTCTACAATTAAAGCTACCATAAACAATGTTAACAGAATTAAACCTCTCATTTTAAGATTAGCCTACTGTTTTACAGAAACAATGAAAAAACAAACAAGAAAATTATACTGTGAGAAAATGTTAAAAAATACTTAATGTTGCAAAGAATGTATAGCAGTTTATCAGTCTCTGTACAGCAATAATACTGTTTTGTATCGACTACAGAGATATACATACATTTGTTGGTTGAAACACATTACACTTCAGTAGGAATTATATTTCAAATGTATGGTGAAAAACGTTATGCCAATTAAATATTGTTTTCCTTTACCCAACCTCATAATAAACGTAATCACACATTGTTGAGGATTTGTAAGTGATGTCCCATTGTGGAGTTAGTGCATCATAATGTTAACCGTCATCGTTTTACAGAAGTCCCAGATAAGACACCATGCAAACCTTTGTAATGTTGCACAAGACATCCTTTTACAGTCAAATAAAACTGAAACACACAGTTCTTAAAATTGCCAACTTATGATCAACCCTTCCTATATGCAATTCCCTCAGACAAACAAACCTGCTGTCTGATGTAACCTATAATGTTTGCACTTTTAAGGTGTTCCTGAACTTGTTTTGTCAGGCATTTTGTTACTGCTGTGGACCTGGGGCTATATCAGCAAATCCTGTTTGAATAAACCTGATAGGGCAATATTCTCATGTACATGGAATACATAAAACAATATCTGACAATTCAAATGAAAAGACCAAAACAGCTGGCTGCAGTCATGCAGTGACTGAATTTGAAACCATTTTGATTCCACCAGTTTTGTGGCAGCAGTCAACAACAGATACTATCATTTAGCCAACATAACGGTTACTAGCTACATTAGATAAACGGTTAGCTACAGTATATAAAGCCAAAGATTTGGTAATATTTTGTATGACATGTCAACCTCCAATAATGTCTAGCTGTCAGCTAGAAAACTATAGAATATGAATTATTTCTTATATAGCAAACTTCAAGCTAGCGTAAATTAATTGTTTTGGCTAACTCAACCAGCTAACTACCAGTGGTGTAGAGCAAATAAGTACATTTACTCAAGTACTGTACTATAAGAACAATTTTGAGTTTTTTTTTTGCTTTCCTGTAATATTTCCAATTTTAAGTGCCTTTACTTCTATTCCACAACATCTCAGAATCAAATATTGTACTTTTACAATTATTTGAAAAACTTTAGTTACTTTGTAGATTTTGATTATTACTACAAAACATACATTAACCACTTCAGCCCTACAAGCTCTTGTGAGCTTGTAGATCTGCTATTTTCAAAAGATGTTCACACATTTGAAAACGTGTGAAAAGGGACAGTCTGCATAATGAGTCATTTCTACTTTTGGTACTTTAAGCACATTTTGATACCAACACTTTTGTACTCTTATTCAAGTAAATTTTGAATTCCAGACTTTTACTTGTAACAGGATATGTCTACATTGCAGTATTGATGCAGTATTGATACTTTTACTTCAGTAAAAAAAAAGTGAGTACTTTTCCACCACTTCATATCATCAATGACATGTCAACCTCCAATAACATCTAGCTGTCAACTAGAAAACATGAATTATTACTTATAGCGAACTTCAAGCTATAGCCTAACTGAATTGTTGTGGCTAACTCAACTAGCTAACTGGCTACAACCAGGCTAGCGCGTCAGCCGTCATCATCACAACGATACGGCTAAGTTTATACGTCGTCGTACGACCCTATTGTCATGCATTACTCACGCATAGCTGATTTGCCCATTCCTGCATATTTGCTGTGAATGTTGGCTGAATGAAACAGCTGCTAAACTGCTAAACAGCTGCTAAAATGCTAGCTGTGCTGCTGTACGGTGTGTCTTCTGAGGTGTCAGCTAACGCTGCTGGGGCTAATGCTGTGTGGTAGCTAGCAAACACACCGCTATAAGACAGACATGACCTTCTAAGTAGAGGCTTAAGGAAGCCTTTGCCCGGTTAGTTAAGCTTTTAATCTATCGACCTATTTTAAGAGCAACTCGGGCAGACTTTACGTACCTGCTGGAGTTGAAATGAGACTCGTTAACGCAATGAAACTGAGGTGAAAAAACGCCAGACAGGTCTTACCGTGGCAGGCTTGCAAAGTGCTGTGTGTGGCCTTCGTTCCCCTGACTCCCCTCCCACTTGATTTACTTTACTTCCGTCTATCCTTGCCAACGAAATTAACCTCCTCTCTTCATTCATTCATTCAGTAGATGATGTTGTTGTTGTTGTTATTGTTGTTATTGTCTACATCAGTGGTTCTCAACCTGTGGGTCGGAACCCCAGGGGGTCCCCACATGATTTTTTTTTTGGGGGGGGGGGGGGGGGGGTCCCCAGAGGACTGAAGTGACTATTTAAGCACTTTTAATACCTAAAAAAAATTATATATTGTCAAATAATATCAGAAACCCTAACCCTGCATTTAAAAAAAAATAGCAGATCTACAAGCTTGTATTTATCTCTGGAACTGAGTCAAACCAAATGTAATGCCTCCACTCCTACATTCCAAGTGCTTGTCAGGGTGGGGGGGTCCCCAGTTCAAATATGATTATTTGGGGGGGTCCTGGCCTGAAAAGGTTGAGAACCACTGGTTTACATCAATGGTTCTCAACCTTTTACATTTCAAGGTCTCCCCTTAACTCTGACAGTATACAAATGGAAACAAATGGACCCGTTAGGGTCCATTTGGTTCCATTTGTATACTGTCAGAGTTACAGACTTGTAAGGGTCAACTAGACCCCCCTAAAGGTACCTAGAGAGTCCATGGAATCCACTTTGAGAGCCATTGGTCTACATACAATGCACATGACTATGCTGTATGGTTATAAATGATGATGCAATGGCTCTTTATAGAATCAATGCTGTATCCTAAACAAATAATAGTGGCTATTACCAAATTAAGTTTATTATGTGAATTCTGACTGAGGGAGAGTAATCCCAGCATGAATAAATTAGAACATTAGAACATAATGAAATGGCTCCTGACTACATGTTCACGTAGGCCTATTTAATCAATTATCTGCCAAAAAAATATACAGTTTAAAAGTAACTTTCCCAAACCGGTTCAATATAGAAGGTATAGTTTTAGGAGCTAGATACCATTACCAGCCCTAGCCATAGAATGACTGCTATTCCATCCACCCATTGCATGGATATGGAATATCAGCCATTCTAGGGCTAGGCCTGCAGGATTAACAGCCTAATTTCACATAGGCCATATGTCTACAAAGCTGCAAATAGAGGTATGCCTAAATTAAGACTAGACAATAAAATCACTGCCACACCAAGCCCATCCTGCACTTTTAGCTCACTGATTCAGATACCGCATCAGAGTAGAAGAGGAAGTTCATGCCGTATTCAGCAGAAAAGCTGGAATCCAGAAAGACCGCAGTGATCTCCCGGTTGTATGAGTGAACAAAACAAGAAAAACAAGTACATTAAAGGATCAGAACTGAGTCACTATCTCAGTTTGAGAGTAAAATATTTATTACAAGAACCACTTGACAGCATTTCATCTTCAAAAAACAGTGAAATATTGGTATTGCAGTATTGCTATTCAATGCATACAACTCCCACAATATCAAGCACTCATATAAAGTAGCCATACATTTAACAGAAGTTTTACAGAAGATAACATAGCAAATAAAGAATTAATTTTGGTCATGAACATTCAATTGTGGCTGACTCATAACGAGACAGAAAGAATCGACATTTACAAAGCTGTGCTGGACAAAGCGAATTTAGAGACGGTAATTATTCCTTGCACAATCAATTATCCGATTAAATGGTGCATGAAGTCACAGTTATTAAAACTGGTAGAATTGTTTTCACCACCTCCTGGTCCTCGTCTACAAGTTGAATAAAAATGTTCTCCTTTGGGTAAGCATGCCCCTGACAGTGCTCTATAATAGAACTTATTTATGGCAGTGACAAAGAAAAAAAATAATAATAATATCAATCAATCGAATTATGACATCTTTGAGCATTGCTAGGCAGTGCATAACTGTACCTGTTCAATTGTCAATGAGACGTTCTTTCCCTTTGAATTTTCCATACACAGTTCCGTTCATTTTCTGTACAGAAGACTGAGTCTTCAATACATGAATAAATCAATAACACCAACACCACTCCCTTCTTTACCACCACCATGTACATTTTCTTATAGGATTTATACATTGAAAATTACACATTCTATTCCAATCACTGTGAACTCTCTTTCATATTGTAAACACCATCATCATCGCCAGGTTTTCTGTCCACACCCTCAAATCAAAAATGCCAGCGGGCATTTAGAAAAGCAGAGCATCATTTTACAACCTTATTTCTTTTTGGCTCAGCAGGATGCTAGCTGTCTATAAGAGGGACCGTACGTCTCGGTGTGTCCTGATCCTAATCTCAGAATTTCACAAAGTTTTTGAAATAATATTTAACTTTCATTTCATAATGGAAGTCAATGGGGCTCAGATCGGTCTGAAACCTCAACCCAAATTTGTAGTCGTACGTCATATAAGTCATAGACAAGCGACATAGATGACTAACATCATAGGCTGGCCACAGTAAGTCTGAGATCCACACGTGAGCCACGCTGTTCAGTGATAATCAATGAAAAGTAGATTTATGAAAATGAAAATATATAATCTCTCTGCAGGATACCAATACTATAGGCCTCTAAATTCAGGAAGACATTTTGCAATGTCCTCCTGTTAGACATAACCACACAAGATCAGAGAACCCTCATAGTCATTACTTGTCCCATAATCCGAGTGCTGTTGTTTTGCATGCATTCACCCAAGTCAAACTCTTTCTTCATCCCCAAAAATGTAACAATACCTCCAGCTCCACTTCAATCAGCATATGGGAACATGACATTCCAGAAAACGTAAGTACATTTAAAGAGAAAATGTTGTAATATGGAAAGAAAGGACATTATGTACCATCTGGCTCACAGCTTGTATCAAAACACATGAATACTTTGTACACAATTCAAGTCCACTAGATGTCACCATAGACCATGTCATGTAAGAGTGGATGACAGAATTCCTGTGCTTTCTAAAGCCTAATTTATAGTTTGCCATAAGATGGTGTTGCTTGCCAAAAATAACACTTTTTTGACACAATGCATTTTCTTTTATTGAAAATGTTATTTACAGCAAGTGACACTATATAATTTCTTTAAATCATATAGTATAGAAGTATAAATTAGACTTAAGATGTATGTGTCAATGTGATAGCCAAAGAGGGACTCAGAGGCAATAAATAATATGCATCTTTATCATGTTTATGTACATCAAGTATTATTTAAAACCAAAAATGGAAATGTTCCCCACTTATGTCCACAATTTAACGCTCAATCTACCCATTTGTCATTTTCTGAAAGTGATCATGATGATTATGGCATTCTAGTTGCTCAATAGAGCACACTGACGAAAACACATTCAAAAACAAGTCCACCAAAATATTTTAAGGCAAAGGGAACTCTGAAGGCATCTCCAACAGCAATATTGCATAGCTAAGGCAGCATAAAACTTAATACAGTGAATATGTACATTATATATTCAATACCTGTTATATACACACAATACCCACACATTTCTGTGAGTATTCATTCATTTATGCACATATGTATTTACATATTCGTATTCGATCCTTTTGAAAATGTGTCTTCTGCACATAAATACTGAATATTTTGTTGAATTCCAGGGTACAGTATTGATGAAGGAAGAACTCAACTTTGCTCATTCAGTGACAATGACACACAGTAATAGCCTAATCGTCTTAACTCACTGCATTAGAAATAGAAATAAAATGTGAAGGTTTTTACTGCATTCAACAAGAACATTAAAAGCTTAAAAACATAGTCAATCTGCATTATGTTGAATAGTTGTGAGAAGGTGATATCATACAGCAACAATAGTACACAATTCAATATGTATGGTAGTGTGCACATCCAGTATGCAACATGTAGTGTGTATTTCATCTGGTAGGTTATATAGATAGGTATACATCACAGTGTACGTTGCACATTATAGTACTGTGTAGTGTGTATTTGAGTATTTGAGCACAGATTTGCGGTAAATCAAGATAGCCATTTAACCTTGAGCAACAGTGAGACATGACAGTCACCCTACCAGTAGACTATCATGGCGAGCATAAATGATGTGGTCAACCACAAGAGGGAGCCAACTCATCTGACTTCTGACTAGTGTTCTACTGTCCACTGGTTATCTATTCTAGTCCTTGGCACTTGACTATGCCCTGCGGTGGGGCACATGGCAACGCATATGCTTTCTCTCTTTCTTTCTCTCTTTCTTTCCCTCTCTGCAGTGGCAGCAATCATGAGCTTTTCACAAATGTCTTGCACAAGACACCTTATGTTATGATCAATCACCATGCATACATTAAAATGAAAGTAAAACTAATTCTATGGACCATTCCTTTGGTAATAAATAATTTGGCTTGAGTGCAAAAAAATATCATGGAACTCCCTCACAGATATGAAGAGGCCAAACCGAAAAAAATAGAAGAAAAACAAAGGTGTGCAACATGCTATACGAACAGTCTATAGCCTGGTCTCCAGTCCTTTTAGACAGTAGTAACTGATCGTATAACAACAGATCCCTCTTCTGTTGCACTTTGTGCTACATCCAGGCCTCAGAGTCCAGGCTGCCTGACTGTCCAGGGTACGAGCACTCTTTGTTGCCCATAGTTGAGGAATGTGTCTGGGGGTGGATGAGATCTGCAAAGGCCTGGTGCAGGCCCTTGCGAGAGGATGTGTGGCCATTTGCACGGGAGCTCTGAGGGGACAGCGGTGGAGTGTTACAAGGGGAGAGGTGATTGTGTGCCTGCAGGTCTCTATAGCTGACTGGGGTGGGGATACGCGAGGGGCTGTTGTCTGGCCGGTTGTCAGTGCGAGGTCTAATCCTTGGTCTCAGTTTGACCTTGTAGATCGACGAAGGTACCTTCTCAGCCTTCTTCAGTCCTCTCTTTGGCCGTAGCACCACCCCTCCATCAGCGTCCCCATTGGCCAGCGGTGAAGGCGGGGGGGAGGACTCAGAACGCGATTCACTCAGACTGAAGCACATGGAGGAGTTTTCACTAGAGGAGTCTTGAAAGGAGCAATCCTCAGAAGGGGGGAGGGCCACTGGTGAGGGGCAGGCCTCCGGAGGAGGAAGGTCATCGTTGGGATCACCGTCTTTCAAGTCATATGGTAGGTTTGGCTGTTGATCTTCCAGAGGAACATCTCCTTCAGGTCCTGAGCCCCAATCAAGCGGAGCCTGTTGGTCTATTAGCACCCCAGAGGGAGGGCAACCTCCATGTTCTCCGTTCATATTCCTAGAGTGGAAAGGAGGCTGGGATGGGGCCTGATTCGTGGATTTGGCTGGCTCTGTGTCTCTTAGTCCAGGTAAGGTACTCAGGAGCTCCCTCTCCTCCATTGAGCCGGAGATAGCGGGGAGCTTCCTGAGACCCCCCCCTCGCTCACCCCAGCACTCTCCTTGTCCACCATTGTGCAGTCCTGCTGGGTTGTGTCCGTGCATTAAGTTCAAAGGGTCCTCCAGCGGGTAGTGGCGAGGGTTCATTCTCTTGGACTCCCTGAGATCAGGCAAAGTTCCTATCTTGGCCGCGACATTCAGGGAGGAGGTGGAAGAATTGGAGGAGGAATAGGCAGAGTCAGTGACATTGGGATCAGCAGAGGTTGGCACTGTGAGCTTTCCACCCGCCTGCTGTGGGTGCGCGGAGACAGGCAACAGCAAGGGAGCTCTGCTAGGTTCTCCTCTGGCCTGGTTAGCCAGGAACTCAGCCTCAAAGCTGCGATAAAGCTCCTGCTCCCTCTGGGGATCCAGAGCGGGCAGCATCTGGAAGCCAACGCCCAGTCCCTCTGGTTCATCTGGCTCCTGGCGCTCCAGCCCAGACCAATCCCTATGATGGCCTCGGCCAGTAGAGCGAGAGGTCCGAGGGGAGCGGGCGCCGTGGTGGTGAGAGCTGCGAGGCGAGGAGTGCGGGGAACGTCGGCCTCCTGAGGTGACTGGTGGCAACAGCCTGCCCTTTCCCACAGAGGGAGAGCGAGGGGCCGGAGGCCTGGGAGTCACCGTGGTCTTCTTATTGGGGCTGCTGTTGTTGCTCTGGACCCCTTTAATGGGTGAGTTGGAGCACGAGGAGGACTGTCTCCTGGTGAAGCCACTAAAATTTCTGGGGGTGGCAGGGGCTGCTTGTTTTCCTCGAAGGTCTGATGTTGAGGGCTGGGGGTCCCTCTGACGGGGAGATGCCCCAGGGCTAGCGTCGCCGGGCCGAGTCCGGTTGGGCAGCTTGCCTTGGCTGTGTGAACGCGGAAATCTCCTGGGCCCTTCGTTTCCGAGAGAGCGGCCCCTTTCTGTGCGGGATGTCCTGCTTCCATCGGCGGGTGCTTGCGGGGGGGTGGGTTTGAGGATGGGAGCAGGCATGGGACGCTCCCGAGAGTGGCTGCGTGCACGGGGCAGCGGGGGACGCAGGGCAGGAATCTGAGCTCCTCCTCCAGGACGCTCAATCATATGCTTCCCTTCCTTTCGGTTGACAAGCAGAACCACGTCTTCGCCTGAGCGACGACGTGCGGGGTTCCCTAGAGAGTAGCGTGGCCCCCCTCCTCCTCCTCCTCCCTTTGAGGAGGTAGTGGAGGAGTCACTATCCCCTGACAGACGCCGTGTCATTGGCAACATTGACTCCTTATTCCTGCAACACAGAAAGGAAATTAATGTGCTTAAACTTTAAAGTATGTATAATACAAAGCTGTGTCGTCATTAGTTTATTTGACATATGTTAATAGAGAGAACCAGTTCACGACACGTGTCCCTTGATGCAATAAGTAGTACAGCACCATATTGCTCTGTATGGCCATGGCGGGTTTACAGTAAATATACCTTCAGTCCATGAGTTGACCTCTAATCTGTGACATTCAGGGATTGTGAATCTCTCTATGTGTTGCTACTCTGCACAGGCAGTCTGACCAACCTAGGGTGTGGGGCTTCCTGGATGAGTAGGCAGTGACAACCAGGGGGATTACAGGGAACATGAGAGCAAGTGGGGGCAGGATTATAGGTCCAGTGGATGTTCTAAACTAAACCCTCACACAGCGCTCTCTCTCTCTCTCCTTAGTACCACACACCAATCCATTGACACAAAACAGTGGTACCCTCAGAGCAACTGACTAACTAACTCAGGCCTCACTTACTTACAGTAAAACCTAGTTTATGCATCTGCAACACAATGTCATGCAATGTGTCACTTGACAAATATAACAAAAGTTAAAGTAATATTTTCAACTGAAATAAATGTCACATAAAGTTTTGTCACAGATGAAAGGCCAACTATTTACAGAAAAATCTTATATTAGATTAAGATATGCAAAAGCTATGAGGTATAAATATCCCCAATGGATGAACCATACTGATGTTGGTGACAGAATGGCCTATTTTGTAATTATGGTACTTTCTTTTAGTTCACTTTGAAGCTTTTGCTGTTGTTTAAAATATGTATTAATTCTTCAGTGAATATACTGTATGATATAACCCCCTCCAATTCTGGCTCTAATTACAACTTAAAAATTTAGCCCCACTATTGAGATCAGGGGGGGGTCTAAAGATGGCAATATCAGTTGGTTCAACCACTTTAGTCTGGTTGGGTGTAAGGAGCAGTGCTGAGTGGCAATTCGATCGGACCAACAGTTTCCAAGAAGTGAAAAAGATGAACGTGTGTTACTTATGTCTGTCAGAAGAAGACAGGAAAACCTCTCCATTCCCCATAATATCGTCAACATGGGCGAGATCGCTGGTTAACTTGAAGTGTCAACCATATCATATCATGCACTATCATATATCTGTCAGTCAGTTCATCTGTTAAGTGAGAAGCTTGATTGGTGCGAGTAAGTACTGTCCGAGACGCTTGATTCTCATGGAGACCAGAGCTACAGTGCTGTGTCAC
Source organism: Gymnoscopelus braueri (assembly GCF_963280865.1). Classification (NCBI taxonomy): domain Eukaryota; kingdom Metazoa; phylum Chordata; class Actinopteri; order Myctophiformes; family Myctophidae; genus Gymnoscopelus; species Gymnoscopelus braueri. The sequence goes on from NC_137608.1 coordinate 30,793,030, forward strand.
ATTTTACATTAGTCACTTGATACCTTTCTGGCTTTTGTGTCAATTCATGTAACCTTTTGGACAAACCAGGTACCTAATAAGGAACACTCCAACCTAGGTACCAAGGTGAGAGGCTGTAAACTTACAAATTAGACAGAGAGTACTGTCTCTCCAAACAGTCCACCTGTTGACCTACTGCCCTAGTTAGCAGAGCTGTGGACAGTTGTCTGAGTCTGGGGATAGATGTCAGATTATGCCTTGTCTAGTCTGGTGCATTTGAGGGTGATGCCCCACCCACACAGGGATAATTCAGAGAGGTTGCCTTGACGCCCACTGTGAGTCGTCACTCAGCAAGGAAACTGAGCCACACTTTGGATAGAAGCCAAAGTAAACCACCCCTCAAATCCTAATTGTGTAGAACAATGGCGCCTCCACACTGACGTATGTACAAAGTATGTGACTAACTCAACGTTAGCCTTATGAGGGAACTGGGCAGATCTCACACTATTAACAATCCACAGTGAGAAACTTTATAGGCTTTAACATGCCAACACTCTGACTATCACGCCACTTCAGAGACACATCGGTTCAAACCGTGTTTTTCCTCTCCTCTTGACTCCATGCTGTTTCAATCCAATGAACTGTGTTCCTTTGAGAGAGGGCAGACAAGGGCTTGATCAACAGCTCTGCTGCTGGATCCCAGCCAAGTTCTGACACAGTCATTAGTTTAATTAACTGAATAAAAACAGAAAGGGGAGAGAAAAGAGGGGAAAGAAGAGAGGTGGGTGGAGAGGCCACTAGGGGGCACAGGAGGATGATTGTGTGGGTTGGGCTTATGTATCAGGGCAATGTCACCTGAGATTAGATAAATCTGTTCTGGTCTAATCTGTAGCTTCCCTTCTTGGCTTGGGTATGTTCACTGTGTGTATACAGTACATGTGCATTTATGTGTGTGTGTGTGTGTGTGTGTGTGTGTGTGTGTGTGTGTGTAGGTCTGTCTGCTTGTTTATGTGTGTAAAATAGAAATTGATTATAAGTACGCACGTGAATGCACACACACACACACACACACACACACACACACACACACACACACACACACACACACACACACACACACACACACACACACACACACACACACACACACACACACACACACACACACACACACACACACACACACACACACACCCACACCCACACACACCTGAGAGGAAAGTGTCTGGGTTCTGAGCGATCTCTTGGCGGCCGTGGGAGCAGGGCGCGTGCAGCGCAGGAGTCCGGCTCGGAGGGGTGGTGAGACCGACCGGGCCTCGTGCCGGAGGACGGAGCGCACAGGGCCGAGGGAGGAGGCTCCAGAGTGCGCCTGTCGGACGGAGGCTTGTAGGGGGCTATGCCTTCGTTGCGCCAATGCGGCCCGGGGCTGGTGGAGCGGGATGAGTGTGCACTAGAGGACTTACTGTGGCCACCCTGGCTGTGACCGCTGGCCTTGGCCTGGTGGTAGCGGTGGGCTGGGGGAGACAAATGGCAAGGAAAATTTTAGGACAGACATGTGCAGCACATCCAGAGACAGCCTGTGAAAACACCCGTGGCCTAACAGGACATAATAGTCATCAACAGGAAGCCAGAAATAAACCACAGCTGAGGACCATATCGATATCGCTAGGCTCATAGACGGCGCCAGTGGAGAGCCGCCTATATTAGGTTGCTACTTCATTGAGATAGGAAAATCAACCCATATATGTACTCAGATGAATACTGATCACCCCTTTATTTACACCGGGGGGGGGGGGTCATCATCGTCAAATGTCCAACGCAGTGTTTTGTAGCCACACCCTTGTCTCTGGTCCCACTTGGAAGAGGATGGTCTGTACAGGGGACAGGTAGTGATTATGTGTTCTGCGGTCTGCTCAGGCTCGCCACATGCGCTGTCTGCCAGGCCCTACCCCAGTACAAAGGCAGTTCAGCAGAGTCCATTGCCGGCGTGTTAGATCTTCTCTTATGATGCCATCTCCCGAGTCACTGATGTAGCGGTGGATATGTGAGGGCCAGGCTGACTCCCACTCCTGCTTCCAGGATGCTGCCAGCCGTATGATTGTACACAAGTCCTTAGAGACAGAACGGAACATCTCTTGCGTCGCCTTGTCGTATGGGTGGCGGCGCTGTTGTTATTGTAATGTCATGCAGGATATGCCAGTCATGTATCTGGGCTTTCCTTGCCAGGTTGATGGTAGCAGCCTCTCGCCGGAGGCCGGCCGGGGCGATTCCCACAAGGACAGGCAGGTGGGACACAGGGGTGGGCTTCAGGAGGCCGGTTATAATCCGGAGAGCGTTGTTGAAGGCAGCATCAACCTTCTTGACATGTGGGCTCCTTCACCAGGTTGGGGCACAGTATTCGGCTGCAGAGAAGACGAGGGCTTGTGTGGAAATTCGTAGTGTCCTGGCCGAAGCTCCCCAGCTAGTACCAGCAAGACATCGGGTAAAGGGAGACCCTTGATGTCACCTTGGACTCTCACGTCTTCTATGTTGATTGAAGGAAAGTGTCCTACTACTTGTGCTGCCCCTCTAAGTAAGGATAAATATTAACATTGATGACTATTGTCCTGTTAAGACAACATTTATGGCTAATTGGTTTTTGTGTATCTAGAACACTTACTTGACCTTGAATGAGATAGCAGTGAGGAATAGGGGAGAAATGACTTTGCTTTATGGGAACAGCAAACCCACATGGGTTATTCAAAAACAACACAATAAAGTTCAAGCTGCTGAATAATTCACAGCCTAAATACGTAATAAGTGTGTCACATGTAAATCAGCTGTTTTAAGTCATAAATCTATTGAATCATAAGTGAATTCTAAAGTTCAACTGCAAGACAAAGCAATGACTTTGTTTCATAAGGGAACAGGAAGTGATCTCACCAAAGGCAGCGCAGCGGCAGGGGTCATGCTTGTCCAAATAGTGTTCTAATGTGTCCCAGCCTCCGCCCACCCGCACCATCACATGAGTACGGAGAACCTGAAGGAAGAAAAAAGAAGGGGGAAAAAAAGAAATCAGACACAGCCAGATAAACAGAAGGGAGCACTGATGGAAACACACACAAGTTCACAACACATTGTAAAACCGTTACAGTGTACTGAGTGTACTCAGTCCCCCCCATAAAACAGAGTTACAGCCAGAGCTTATTTTAATTGCAATACCACACAGAAGGCAGATCACATCAAATCAATAGATATGCAAATTCCACCAGTGGGGCAGCATGCTGAGCAGTTGGCCACTGGGCCACAATCCCTCTCTCGCCCACAATGTTATGTAACACAGTCCCAAAGATGCACCCCTGCCTGTGTCCCTGCTGCTCCTTCCCCTACACCCACCCTTCCCACATCCCTCCCAGCTGCTGCCATTATGCACTGCTCATCATCGCCATGCCAACGTGCAATTAGAAGTCAAAGGGGAGAATAATAGAGAGACATGGTGCCATGAAAAACACTGTTCTTTCTACTCTCTCTTTCTGTGTCGACTGGTTTTGCCACTGGAAGAATTATCATGGCAACGACTCATCTCTCCTCCTTTCCTTGACTCCTTCGCTTTGAGTTCAGAGAAGGTGGCTATCCAGGGCTAGCTAGCTAGCTAGCAAACCAGCTAAAGAGAAAAGAGGCGATCGGTAGATGAGCCCCTTCCTGTACTCATCTGCTCACACAGAGACACAGACAGAACCACAGCATCAGCCCAGAGTGTCTCTCTCCCTCCACGAAGAAGCCATCTTCACTGAAGCAGCACATTCATGTGACAGCTTTGTGTATGCAGCCTCTTTGTTGGGTCGTGCGACCACGTCTCTGCCAGCTACGCATTTCAAAGGTTGCACCCGCTTTTCTGAGGGCAGGCGAGGTAAAGTAATGTGGTTCTACATCTGTGTGGGATGGCATGGAGCCTGTGTCACACAGCACAGCAAGCACATGTGTCACATGGGTTTAGGCTGCGAAGAGTTACGGGCAGCAGGGCAACAGACGCGGCAGATCAGAGGGAGAGCTGTACTGTACTTCACGTGCTACACCACTGGTTCTCAACATTCGGTTTGGGAACCTCCACGGGTCTTTGAGGGGGTTCCAGGGGTCCTCACCTAAATGAATGATAGTTAGGAACCAAATGGACACTTATGGGTCTGTAACTCAGAGTGTAGATAATGGAACTATTTGTACACATGACTCTATCCTGAAGATATGCACTGCTGCTTACGCTCCATTATGTGTACGTCATCATGACAAAAGCTAGTTTACAAGTAGGAAATATAAGGAGTTTGTTTGTATGTAGGGGCGGCAGTGGCTCAGGGTTAGAGTGGTCGGTAGAGCGGCCGGATGCTGAACCCCTAATTTCTCCCGATGAGCAGGTTGGTGCCTTGCATGGTTTCCTCCGCCGTCGTTGTGTGAATGGGTGAATGTAATGCACAATCTATGTAAAGCGCTTTGGATAAAAGCGCTATATAAATGCACCATTTACCATTTTGTTTGTGGAGAGAGAAGGAGAATGCCTAAAAACCCTCCGGGGCAGAAGTGGCATTCTCTGGGAATGTTACATTAATTGTAGGATAAAATTACATCAATGTGGAAATAAAATTACATCAATGTGGAAAGAATGTGATAAGAGTGTGATAAGGCTGAGAGCTCCTCCATGGCTCAGCCATGACTCCTCCATGGCTCAGTTGTCTGATTTACCAAACAATGAAGGGGTATCCCAATCTTCACAACTGGTGTGGAGACCCAGTCTCTGTTTCTATGGCAACAGGAAACAGGGACTATACTTGTAGTCACAGTGGAGGCAGGTTGAGCCAGCATCTCACTATATGCTCATGCTTTATAAATGCTACGCTTGCGGTTCATGATTCATTGCGGCCGCTGTGCCTCACAATTCAAGTCACCTCTGTCATGTAGGGGAAGACCTCCCTGGGGACAGGGACTTCTTATTTGACGCCACATGGATTTATACAATCTTTTCTCCTTGCTTCCTCTCTAGCCTCCATCCCCTCCTCTACTTCCTTGTCAGAGCTTTGGCTGCCGAAATAGGGGACTGTTTGATTTGATGGTGGCTACCAGCAAGCTGGCTTCCACCCTACAGATGAATAAGGAAAACATGTGGGCTGCACCAAAGGCTGCTGGGGTATATGCAGCATAATCACTGTCATCCTCAGTGAGAAATGAAGAGAGGGTGGAGATAGTGGGCAGGGCCTAATCTGACAAACCTAACACTCACAGATACACACACAGACAGTCTGACATACATACACGCACGCACGCACGCACGCACGCACGCACTCACGCACTCACGCACTCACTCACATACTCACACACTCACACACTCACACTCACTCACACACACACACACACACACACACACACACACACACACACACACACACACACACACACACACCTGTCATACTGTCTTTGTTGGGAATGGGGATGTCAAGCAATTTACTTAACCTACTGGCCCGTCATAATCTTAACTTCAAAATTCCTATCCCTAACCCTCTAAGTAACCATAACCCCTAATCCTAAACAGAACCTGTAAATGCCTAATCCTAACCCTAACCTCAATATTTCACAAACTGTAAATGTAATTCACTGCAATAGTCTCCCTACCGAAGTAAGAGAGACCACAAACTTATTGGACCTTCAAATTCAACCTTAAGAGATGGCTTAAAGCAAACCAGATTTCTAATCATGGGTAATTATCAGCTCTATTTGTCACTGGTGTCATTTCTCATATTTTACTGTAATTGGTGTGTCTCCTGTAGCCTACTATGTTTACTTGTCTTGTACTGTATTGGTGTCTGTTTTTGGTTCTTTTTAACAGCCTGTTCAGGGACTACAGATGAAAACTAGCTTTTGGCAAACTCATTTACATGAATGTGAAAACTGACATGTTGATTAATGTGCACTGTCCCTGGTAAATACATACAAAAAAATGATAAATGGACTGCATTTACATGGCACTTTTCCAGTCTTCCGGACACCCAAGTGCGTGTTACAGTGTAAACCCATTTATTCATCCGGTACAATGCTGTACACATTCACACACTGATGGTGAAGGCAACTATAGGCAACTATGCAAGGCACCCACCTGCTCATCGGGACAAGTGTGACCCCACAGTTAGGGTATCAATGCCTTGCTCAAGGACACTTCGGCATGCAGCCAGGAGGAACAGGAATCGAGTCGGGAACCTTCTGACTCCTAAATAGCCACTCTAGCTCCTGAGCTGCTGCCACTCCTGCCATTCACCTGTCACACCTGCAACACCTAACATGCTGCTTAATTGCAACACCTACCTCACACCTCAACTCATCTTTTAACTGTCTGGTTTGCTTCAGACTATTCTCCATGCCACTAATCTCCCTGTTACAGAACATCAGTACAACTCCAGTACATCATAGGTAATAACAATTTAGTCGTTATGCTAATTGATTGTGTGTTTTCACTGCCGTTCCTACTGACTCACCTGCCAGTGAGGAGTCCCCACCAGGAGGACGTAGAACCTTTGCCCTACTCCTCCCGCCCAACACTGCCTGCTGACAGGTGCCGCCCCAGCCCGTAGAATTACGTGCAGTGATATCACCCACCCCGCCCAGCTTTCCTCCCCTGAACACGGACCAATTGTGTTCGTATAGACACTCGACAAAGCCGGATGCACCACAGTGGATTCAAACCCACAATCTCCGCGGTGATGAGCAGCTACTGTACCAAGAACAAGGTAATATTGACATTATAGCCAGTCAGACAGAACATAGGCCTAGCTTATAAAAGCAGGCCCTTTAGAATGACAGCATTGAGTCCATTAAACCAGTGGCGGTATGTGAAGGGTGTGAACGGTAAATAAGACAGAACCAATACGCAGTATCAACAAGCCTTCCTGCCCGGGCTGGAGAGGCCAGAACAGGTAGTGGCAACTCTTAGGGTTGAGTCTGAGACAAACGGTCTAGTACAAACAGGCTGCAAAGAAGATAAGGACCAAGTCAGGAAATGACCCAAAGCTCTATTTATGTCTCGCTGGGAGTCCGTACAGAACCAAATGCCATAACTGTGATCAGGGGATATGCCAGGAGACTGTAAACACTAGCAGGAGAGAGAGAGAGAGAGAGATCACAAAGCCTAGCTATGCATACAGTTCACATAGACTTTAATGCAATCAACCAGCTGAGTGATGTGTCTATTTCTACATCAACATGCAATGCTATCAGTATATGCCAACACCATGCCATGCTCACTTTGTGATACTGTGAAATCACAGTCCTGTTGGCCGTGTAGCGGCCTGAACTCTAGATGTGAGGGCCGCGTAGCGGGCCATGTAGCAGCCCGAACCTCTAGTATATATACAGTATATATATATATATATATATATATACTCAAATACCTGTCAAAATCGCCAGGGTGGTTTGTTTATTTTTGGAACACAGTTTTTATATGACGCAATCTAAGATTTCACATCCCTATGTGAAATCCCTAAACTGGTAAACCACCCTGTCGCCGAATTACATTTCATTTTCATTCATGAAATGCATTTCCAGGGGGGGGGGGGGTTACCAGGCTAAGAATTCCCCTATACAAAAAATAACGCTGAGCCTGTGACCCAGGGGTAGTGGGAGTGACGTCAGGACTTCGGTTACTCCAGCCTATAAGCTGTAGTCAGCCCTCATATAAACACATCATGATCACACAAAAATATATATATTTTTATCCAATCTTTTTAATTTTCTCCCAATCATTAGACTAATTCCGAATTCCCCCAAATCCCTGTCATTGCTGAAGGTGTAGAAGACAACCGTGTGTCTCCTCCGATACACGAGACGTGGACACCCAGCTTCCCACCCGGGCCGCTAACACAAACAAGTGTGTTCATTGGAGCGCCTAGCCAAGCCCGATGCACCCTGGAGGATTCAAACATCAGTCTCCACTCTCCACGGTGGGGGGGGGCAGGAACTTTACCCCTACGCCAAGGGTTCCCAAACCTTTCAGGCTGCGACCCCCCAAAAGAATCATATTTGAACTGGGGACCCCCCACCCTGACAAGTACTTGGGATTGTAGGTATTACATTTAGTTTGACTCAGTTCCACAGATAAACACAATGTTTGCCTCTTTCTTACGAATTATTTGGACAAGTTGGCCAATTTGGTATTAACTCTCTCAGTGCCACGCCCCGAGATATCCCGAGTTTTTCCCGAGTACCCTCCGTGCCAGCACGAGAAATCCCGAGTTTTTACTTTTGACTGTGGTCGCGCTATTCTGTTTATTTTTCATGATCACTTTCGCTTCCTGACTCCTTCAGACTCATTGGGTTCCGGTTTCATGACGCAGATTCCGTTTCCGGTTCTAATTTTTTTCCCGCGGTCATTTTCGGCCAGAATAGGGAAAGTCACGGTTTTTCACACGGTATAAAAAGCGAACGGAGAGGTCCACGTCTACTCTCTTTGGTCTGGGTGACGATCAGTCATCGTAGTCGTGTATCGCATCGTAATTTAGCCCGATCAACGATTGTCAAAAATGTCAACATCCGGTTATGACCGGATATGACGTGAGCCTGTTTGGGAGGGGGCGAGTGAGCCAGCGAGGTCAGCAATGTGTCGATTTGTTGCTCTCTACTGGTAGAACTGTATTATGGGTTTAAAAACCCAATCAGATCATTTATTTGAATGAAAAATTACAAAATTTAAAAAAAAAACGCAAATTGCTGGCACTGGGGGAGTACTTTATGAAAATACTCTTGGCACTGAAAGAGTTAATAAGGTCTTAAAAGTCCTTAAATTGTCACTTTAGAAATGTGCAGATACCCTGTATACACTTATACTGTATGTTGGTTTGTTTACAGTTGAGAGAGAAAACAATTTTGCACATTAAGCTAATCATCTGGGGACCCCCAAAATAATGTTGGGACCCCCCTGGGGGTCCCGACCCCAAGTTTGGGAGCCACTGCCCTACGCCACCCGGATGCCCCTAACATGCACATTTTATGGAAAAGCATTGACAAATTATTGCTTTCATATCCCTGATATCCAGGTCATACCCTTATGAAGATGAGGGCACTGGAATCTCCAACTTTGTACTTCCCCTCCGACACCTTGGTCATGGGAAATTGTGCTGGACAGGAACAGTGGCCAAGAATTTCCCGCACCTGAGGAGAGCAAAACAACAGATTTAAAACCTCGAACAGTGAAACATCTCAACATTCTGACATCCCATATTCACGATTGGATCGCACACCAAACATATCTGTACAAGCTCACATGGATGTGAGCTTGTAGATCTACTATTTTTGCCACCACACCGGCATGCAACAAAGTATAAGTCAGACAGTAGTGTCAACACAGAAACATCCACCGCCGAATGTGTAAACCCTTGCCTGCTCTTCTGTTCAACACCCTATGATACCTTTAACTGTGAGAGAACACCCTCTCCTGAGTCTTAAGTATCAGTGACACTATGACTGCTTTTCATGTAGTGAGATAAGCAGCTTTGTGTGTGTGTGTGTGTGTGTGTGTGTGTGTGTGTGTGTGTGTGTGTGTGTGTGTGTGTGTGTGTGTGTGTGTGTGTGTGTGTGTGTGTGTGTGTGTGTGTGTGTGTGTGTGTGTGTGTGGTGTGGTGTGGTGTGGTGTGGTGTGGTGTGTGTGTGTGTGTGTGTGTGTGTGTGTGTGTGTGTGTGTGTGTGTGTGTGTGTGTGTGTGTGCGCGTGCGTGTCATGACTCATCTTCCTGCAGAGCTCCAAGTAGCTACTGTGTTTAGAGTGCCCCACCTCTCCTTCCCGTCCCATACAGAAAGCATTGCCTCATCAGCCTGGAACACTGAGGTCACTATCTGCACCGCAATGTGTCATAAACGCAGGAGGACCAATTAAACTCACGGCGCATATGTGGACATGCTCGTGAATGCTATATGTTTCTGTGTGTGGGTGTGAGAGAGAGAGAAATAGAGAGAGAAAACTGAAAGAGAAACAGAGAGAGAAACAGAGACAGAGAGAGAGTAGTGTGGCCTACACAGTTAAACTAAACTAACATGTAGGATTTTCACAGTGTAGAAGTGACATTGCTTCTGGTGGTGGTGATACTGTAAGTTGAGGGGAGAGAGTTCAAAACTGAGACTGGGCGGTGACATCAGCCGGCCTGTGGTGCCCAGATGGGTTTTGAATTGAGAGAGGCAGAGTTTGGTGCTCCACTCTGGTGGTGGTGGGGGGGGGGGGGGTGGTGCGCTTATTAGGCACTTGAAGGCAGACAGAGCTGCAGGGTGGGGAGAGAGACGCCTGTGTTACGTCATATAAGCCCCACCTCTCTCGCGGGATTGGACAACTTTTATGTTTTTCTTGGCATCGCTCTCAGACAAAAGGCGTGTGCACACTTGTCGACCAAGAGAGACCACGAGCAAAAGAGGAGAAAGAGAGTCAATACAAAGTGGACAGAGAGGAAAGTAAGAAAAGTGAACTGTGTCAAACACATGCAGGGGAACACAAGAGCACACGTACATTATATTGTAACTAATGGTATAATGGTATTCACGGATACACGTATACACAGTATTATGAAAGAGCCGGTGCTAATGTTTTTCTTGGTGTGTGTGTGTGTGTGTGTGTGTGTGTGTGTGTGTGTGTGTGTGTGTGTGTGTGTGTGTGTGTGTGTGTGTGTGTGTGTGTGTGTGTGTGTGTGTGTGTGTGTGTGTGTGTGTGTGGGTGTGTGTGTGTGTGTGTGTGGGTGTGTGTGTGGGTGTGTGTGTGTGTGTGTGTGTGTTTGTTTACGTGCATGTGTGTTCCTGATATAGGCCACATTTTGGGACAAATTATGGACATCAAAACAGTTTATTTGTGGACGGATGTGTTCCCAATTCGATTTTTACTACAGTTTCTTAAAGTTAGGGTAACAGTTAAGGATAGACAATTACTTTAGGCATGTATCTGTTAACGTTAAGGTTAGGGTTCGATTGGTTATAGATAACGTTAGGGTAAGAGTATATGGAATTAATGTAAATCCAAGCAACGTCCCCAAAAGTTTGCAAAAACAAAATGTTGTGAGTGTACACGTGGGGTTGAGGATGTTCGGGGTGTTGCCGGTCATAAAACGGCACATTTTCCAGATTATGGCATAGTCAGAAGATTAAGGAGGCAGCTTGTCATTTTCCTGAAATAGCACCCTTTATGTCCCGTGCTAATTAAAGAGGAGGGCTAAGCCTCCACATCTCACCTGCCTCTCTGGTCTCCCTTCCTTGCCTGCCGCGATTCAAGTTTCTATCCTGTTCTGCCACCTGTCTTTTCATCTCTATCTGCCCCTCTACATCTCTTTAGCCCATGAATTACCAGTTAGGCCTACAAAGTCTCTCACTAGACCTCTACTGGTCTTAGTTGTCTTTGTCTCACTGACATTTGTCTCTCTTTCTCCTCAAGTCTCCTCTGTCTTAGTGTCTGTAGGTGGACTGAGCCCTGCTTGGGAAAAACCCCAGCCGGTGAGTTAATGGAAAGATCCCCATGGCAACAGACACACACATCCTCACCCTTCCCTTTTACCAGTACATTTGGTTTTCTTTCTTTTTCTTTTTTTATTCTTTCTTTAGTAGAACCTTTCAGTCCTCTCTTTAAAAATACCTCCCCAAAAACCTTTTAGCTGAGATCATACGTGTTCTTCCAGCCAGGAGTTAGAGTCATGTACAGTGTGTCTCGTGGCAGAGCAGTGCAGCACGGAAAGATAAACCTTATAGAATGTCTGTGATAACATAATAATAACACAACCTTTTACGTATTGACTTTGTGGAACTACCTGCTATCTCTGTGTGAAAACCGTGTAGCTGGCTAGCTCCCATGTCTTCAATAAATCAAGAGCAGGGACACATGCAAACACACTAGTGAAAGAATAAACAGAATTGTAACCGTCAAGGGGGTGGAGAAAAGTAAGGTCACGCAGTAAACATGCGGAAGTGGAATTGGAACACTGCGAAAAACTGAAGGATGAATTATGGATGTATGCTGGTCACATGGGGGACGTTTTTTCACCAAGCGCTGCAGATGTTTGAGAGAGTAAGAGAAGAACGAACTGCAACTCAATCCACAGCACAGTGAGCAAACCCCTATACTCTTAATCTACTGTGACTATCAGAAGATCACTGTGTGTGCACAATGCCATGCAGATGATGAAGTGCATTGCCTTTGATCATTTCAAACAATGAGAGAGTGCTGGGATATAACCTTTAACTGTTGGGTCAGCGTACATTTACAGAACATATATCTTTTCTTTTGTTTGTTTTTGTTCTGATACATTATATCTGCCATGCATGTGATAGTGTGAGTCAACAGAACTTGGGGGTAATCATAATCTCTTCTTTCCCTTCCTTCCGGACCTACAGATATTTGAGGGTAGAGATAAGGCCAAAAATGAGGGTTGTCCCAAACCCAAGGGATGCACAGAGGAAATGGGAGTGGGAGAGAGAAAGATGTTCAGCCTCCTTTTGTTGGAGTATACTGGTTTGCAATGTTAAACATCACTGACTAGTTAAGAGTGTGCACTGTGCAGCTTTATTTTACATTACCAGAACATAATCTCTGCTTTACTGGATGTTCAGCTTTCTCAAACTGGGGTTCTTACACCATTGAAAAAAACGCATGTAATTGTAATGTGCTGATTCATGGTAGCCTATGAATTTGGAAACAAATCAAATCACATTTAAGCTGCCAAAAATATCTTTAGCTTTACCTATTGCTGGAAACCTTACTTTTGCACCATTGGTGCTAGATAATACTTTTAATAATAACTCTAGATAAGCAAAGCATATACATAATAGAAGGAGATACAGTACATTGAAGGCACATTTGCCTCATTTACACAGACACAAAATAAATATAAATTACTGGGACGCAACTCCTTTATATATTTGCAAATAAGTGTCTAGCCTATATAAGACAACACCAGCCAAACTTTGAGAATTTAAGAAACTCCATATTGACGAATGCTTCCATCTTTCATCATATTCAAAAACTCTCAGTCCAGGTTATTCAACTCTAGTTCAAATTCTAGAACGAAGTGGGCATTGTGATTTTGGACACTGTGGAAACATGCATGGATGTTCTAATAATGTAAGGCTTTGTTTATTTAAATTAATTAGGCCAACTCGGGGCCATGCATGCCGGGAACGAGGCATAGCGGGATTACATGCCCCACCCGTTGTTATCTGTTATCTGATATACTCGTTGTCAGCTCCACACACATTGCATTTTGCCTCCTGCTGCTACTTTAATTTGCTTCCTTCACCTTTGACCCCAGTTCTCATCATTTCTGTTTCTATTTCTTAATAGGGTTTTGATAAAGCATAGCGTTAGTTCAAGCCGGACAGTCAGCCGATGTGAACATCAGCTTTCTATTCCCCATTCACAGCGCTGCTGGTCATTACGTCACACATTCATACTCCAATCACAGCTCAAGCATTAGCAAAGAGGTTCCTTTAAAGGAGCTACACCATGAATTTAAAAAAAAAATTGATATTTAATATCATATGGTGTATGTCCCTCAAACCTTTTTCAAAAGGTTTGAGCCTAAATCATCACTCAGATATACTCATCCCAAGTCAATTGTCTCTGGCTTATACAGCGCTTTCAGCTGCAATACCAAAACGTCCTCTTGGGCAGGGGGGGGCTACTGAGCAATTCTGTCTGTTAATACAAAATAATATTTAAAAAAAGGAAAAAAATGGAAAAATTCTGCATAAAAAGAAGCATCTAAGAAAAATACAAAATCGAAAAAAAAACACTTTGAACATTTTTGAACAATTCCACCAAGTGTTTGAGGTGCCTGTTTCACCCACTTCCAGGGGGCGGAGCCAAAATCCGAGCCCGAAGTATTTGTTCGTAGACCCCCACTTAGGGGGGGTAGAAAAAGTTTCGGAGCGATTCGGGCACTTTTCATTTAACATTGGGTTTGCCATCAATAATGTTTGTGACATCATAAACATTTCCATTCTGAGATCGCCTGTTCAGACACGCCCATTCTGGAAATCCATGAAATGAGAAGGAATGACTGAATTTAAAAAAAAAACATTTTTTGGGGTACAAGAGACACTGGGGACCCCAAAAAATACAAAAAAACAAGAAAAAAGTGATTTTCATGGTGTAGACCCTTTAAATACGGCTTTGTATTCACTAGGTCTCTGCTGGTCTTGCTGCCTGACCATTTCTGCTTGCTGCCTCCTCCACCCCAGCCTCCACCTTTTGATTAGAGTCTGGCATAGGCTCAAATACCTATGATTATCATTTATATCTGCTAATTCAATTTAATATGTCAATGTATTGCTTATTGTTTGATATTGTGTCCCTATGGGGGTTTTGCTTAGCATTCCCTGATTTTGCTTTAGCATGCTGCTTCGACAAAATTCAGGGAATATCTCCAAGAGCGGGGGATTTAACGCCAAACTTAACTGTATTCCATTTGTTGCAATAAATAGTTAAATCTACTTTGATGTGAGTGTTTCTGATTGAAATGGCGGTTGGTATCACATGTGGGGACCCCCCTGGGGGTCCCGACCCACAGGTTGAGAACCACTGCTCTACAGAATCGATGTGTCCTCCTCAGACCCGCGGTCAGACAGATAGATATTCGTAACCGTTCGTCCGATCAAATTGCCATTCGACGGGTTACACCTCCGGGTCTTATGAGACAAACACGCCAGGTTTGAGACGGTTTGGTTGGACACTTGCCGAGTTACCCCCGTGAGTGACAGACAGACAGACATTTAAAAAGTTAGAGGTTCGGGCCGCATAGCGGCCCTCGCGTCTTGAGTTGGCCCTCACCCTCACACCTACGTCGCACCGCCGATCCTATGCCCATATATGGAGATCTCTGTATCTGTCAGTCCTTGTCCATTTTATGCTCATATATGGAGATCGCTGATGTCATCAGTATGTGCCCATATTATAGGCATGCCCCGTTTTGTCCCCATATATGGAGCTGACTGATTTGTTTGCGCCTGATGCCACAAGACACATTGCGGTTAGACAACTGACTACATATTTGGGCGTAGCTGTATTGGGAACTCCTTATATGGTTATGGCTGAGTCATAGTGACATGGGCGTGACGACCTGGTCCACCGGCCGGGCCGATATGCTGTTTTTAACTTGTTTGTTTCTTTTCATTATTTTCTTTTGTTCTAATTAGTTTTTCTTCTGCTCTGTTTGCTTGTTTTTAACTTGTTCTTGTTCAGCACTTTAGTTCGACCTTGGTCGTTGTAAATGTGCTATATAAATAAAGTTTGAGTTGAGTTGAGTATTACCGTATATAATGCTTGAAATCATTTTAAAAAGCACATTCATCTGTGTATACTGTATATGTGTATGAATGTATACTGCATACTAATATGTCAACTTTGTGTGTCAACTTGCTCAAGGTTCATTCAAATATATTATTGTTGCGACAGTATGTGGGCACCCACATGAACACATAACAAGGCTGCAGCATTTGGAGTGTGTGACCCCAGCTTCACCTGTAAGTTAACTCTTAAAACATAGACATTGCTAGCTTGCTGTAACTTGTTTGTTGTAGGAATGGTATGATGATAACTGTCCTAGTAATCAAGCATACATACTGTAGTAGTCATTGCAAAACTTCAACAATACAAATGAACATTACGACATCTCAATACATGGTTTTATTTTTCATGTATTAAGAGATCTCTGGGATAGGCCTGAGAAAAATAAATCCTCATGGAAAAATAGACAATGAGGGGATTATCTGACCAACACCAACTGCAGTACACAGGTGAGTTACATGAAATAGCACAGAACAAGATACTTGTTTCAGTCTGCTCAGTTTATCTGCAATGTGTCTGGAATATTTCCAAGACACAACATCCTTAACATCAGATAAGGAAAGAATCTGGGAAGCAAAAAAGCAAGGGTTGTGGGGGCGGGGGCATTTTTGAATCTTCGGGGGGTATTACTTCACTAACCACAACTAAGGATTCCCAGAGCCTGTGCACCCATGGTGAGTGGGGTTTTATTACATAGCCTGCTCTCCTGCTGCTCTCCTATCAAACCACTGACCTCATAGCACAGAAGACCGACTGTGCAATATCATGGAAAAATGGATGAAATACCCATATGACTAGAGGGTTTTAGGAAAATTGTGATCAGAAGCTGTTATAATTACATTGAGTGTCTGGCAAGCAGAGAGTGCTGCAGGGTCTGGATCCTGAATTGAAGAGTGTAGGTACAAGTACTGTAGACTAAACCAACAGGCTAGGCCTGCAGAGACTGGTCAGAAGAACAGGGCTGAATTCCCCATTAGGACAAAGGCCTCAGGGTGAAGTCTTCATGTTAATGCTTTGATAGAATGGACATAAATAATGGTAGTACATATGCATTGAAATGAAAGGAAGAATACGGCGATTGTTTCACACCATTCCTTTATGGCCTTGGAAGTGCGACCTTTACAAAAGCCTTTACAAAGCCAGCTCATAGACAATACAAAGCTCTGTGTTCTGCCATTATGAAATAGCTACGCAGCTCAAGGGCAGGTTTCAACTGTTACTGAGGAAAGCCTATCCCTTAAAATCGATGCTTATCTTTGGGCCACATGATAGACAGCCTGCTGGGGGACAACACTGAAAACCAATGCCATCCATAAGAGACTGCAATACTGTCACGTGATGAGAACTCCTTCAGTCAGCCGATCGCTAACCCAATTATCAGTTTGTTTGATGTGTCTGATATGTCTCAAAAGCACTGGACTCAATCTCCGCACTCTATCAATACCAGAGTGACAGCTGTCACTGGGACAAGGTTATATGAGTGGATGGCCTTCTGGGGACTGTCATCTCATTCCGACAGCTACACCTGAGACCAGTTTAGAGAATCAGAGGACAGCTGCAGAAAAACAAAATGCACATCAGTCTAACCCCATTTAGATATATGCATACTTGAACAATAGTATGCGCGATAATGCTGATTACAAAGCAGATATCTCCACACGCTGCAATAAAGGAATAGAGCAGGTAATATTTATAGTGTGGAGTCAGCTGTTTACATGTGCATCTTGCTGCATGTAAGAAAAATAAAGGACAGACAGAGAGAGAGAGAACCGTTCTATACTGGCACTGTGCATAACCAAGTGGGTAAAAATAACTATTAGACGGTCATACAGCGTTCAAATTTAGCCCACGTCTAGTCTAAACACTTCCATGAGCTGTGTGTGACAAAAGATGGAGAAACACTGTGAGGCATGCCATGTTCTCTCAGCAATGTGTACGGGTCTGGCCCAATGCAAGCCATGATGACCTACTTTTCTCTTTTTCTCTTTCTCTCTCTCTGACACACACACACACACACACACACACACACACACACACATTCTCCCACCCTCTTACACACAGTGTAAAATCTATTCCAGTCTGGTTTAGCAGAGTGTACAGTAAAGGCACTCCAGGCTTTGTCTCCTTTTTTTTGCTGAATTCATGAATTGGACCATGTGGCTAATGGAGCACATATTCCACAACATTTTCACCCCCTCTATCTCTCTCTCTCTCTCTCTCTCTCTCTCTCTCTCTCTCTCTCTCTCTTTCTCTCTGATGCCTGTGAATCTTCCTGTCTACATTCAACAGTATCAGTCTATCTTATGGTGAGATGTAGGCCTAGATTAACATTACTGTCAGTGTTGGCAGTCTATTCTGTTCAGTATGCCACCAACAAGGCATACTGTTCTGCCCTCCACTCCACTCTATCGTCTCAAGGGGGAAAAGGTGGGGGAGGGGAAGGGAAGGGAAGAGAAGAGAGATGCGGGTTATTGCACATTTATGAACCAGACAAGGAATGAATGATGAAGCCCAAGGGTGAAGACACATGAGCCATTTCATATGAGTGAATCCAAAGAAGAGGAGACGAGGAGTAAAGGATGCATGATACAATGCAACCTTTCAGTGCAAAAAGCTCCAATGGTCTGCTCTTATTGTCTTTGCGTCTGCATGCTCAAAGACCTCACATATAGTTGGCTATATGCATGCAGCAAGTATCTGAACAATGCAAGCCTCCATTAAGGGGGATCAGTAAGTATAGTTTGTATTATCATGAGTGTATGTCAGACTGCATGGGTAATTGGGTGTATGTGTTTTATCAAGGCAACTACAGTAACCCCAGGGCCTAATTGCACTCATGGTCCACAGCTGAAAGAACAACAGACATTATATTGCAAGGACATGTCTATTTAAAAAGGTTTTTTGTGTATATATGGACTGCCAAGAACTATTGCCTGTGGCTTCTTGTGGCATATGGGGTCAGTCTGATATCACTATCACAATCTGCATGTAGAGGAAATATGGCCTGCTTTAGAAAATCTAATAAAACAAGGGATAGATACTGTGTGTAGAGATATGATAAAATGCGATTCAGAATAAGACTATCATTGAAAGCTTATCTGGGGATAAGTCGGTCTATGGGAAAACTCTATTTTTATAGGAACTGCAAACCTCAGGATGAGTGAGACCAGTCACTTCCTTATCCCTGAGTGGAAAGTCATGTCTTATGTATCTTTAGATGAGTAAGAACTTATTGGTAGGACAGTGGTTGCCGCTAGGCTGCATGTTTAAATAAGCACTTACGCTAACCAGGAAAGTAAACAGGAACTGAACAGGAACTAGCCACTAGATACACATCAATTTTTATGTCACACCTATACAGGGAACCACCATTCCTGCTCGACAGGCCACCTGCACTGAGGGTAAGAAAGAGTAAGTCAATGAAATCGATATAGGCCATGTTGCACACATACAAACATGTATGCTCATAAAGGCCATCATTCTATTACACAAACACTATACTTCTATTTCCTCAATGAATGCGAAAGGAAGATTAGTGTCATAAAGCCTGATTTATGCATCGATGTACGACCGAAAATAACCGATCTACGAGCTCACAATGCGTTGTGGAAGCAACACTTTGTGAGCTTGTAGTCGTAAGACAGGGCATAAATAAGGTATAGCACTTCACTACTAAACACACCATGAAGCCTACAGCTATTGTATAATGGCAAAATGATGACAGTTTTAACCGGCTTTGCTTGGTAAAGTCCTGGACACGGTGACAATTTACAGAACAGAAAACACATATATTACACACCATGCTACCATTCTGCTGGGGAGATCTGGGCCACTGCTGAAAAGCTCAAATATGTTTAGCCAAGTGTGTGTTATTTGCGTTGGCTAAATATCCTTTCTAATGCAAGTTACAGCAAACCAAATGTTGACTTAGAATTTAAGTAAATAAATATGCATGACAGTATCTCATGTGATGTTTTTCTCTCCTGTTGAAAATGAAATGTGAAGCTTTTTTTTTGTTCAAATTGGATTGGAATGTCCAAACAGGCACATCATTGTCTATTCTGAAAGAACTTGTACATTTTATAATTTTTGTATATCATAGCACCATTCCCATATTTTTTAAATGGTCTCTCAGATGATGTCTTTAAAAATGATATTTCATCAATAATGTTACAGACTCTTGAACACTTAAACCCTCTATTCCGAGTTCCAACTGTACTTGGTACACTGGTCCACTCTTCACCAAATCTCTTTGCCAAAAATAGCCGATCTACAAGCTCACAACTCGTCACGTTGTGACACGTTGTGAGCTTATAGATCTGCTATTTGTGGCCAATGTTCCCCCCAGAATATGATTGCTAGGGTTCAAGTGGATAAACACTTTTAACCTGGCGTCTCTCCCTATTTTATTTTGGACATGTCATTATAGGCAAAAATGTTTGGAAAATAGCAAAAATATTTTTGCTATTTGTCGCATGGCGTGTATGAAGTGGTTAATTGGGGAACGAGATGGGGAATATATTGAATGAATTAATCTACACTTATTGTTCAAGTGTGCATTTATCTATTAATCGTTTCATTAGAAAACAATCTAAATTAAGATGATTAATTGAAGATTGAAGATTTGAAGAACAAAAATAAATTAATGAAATTCTGTATCAATGCCATGTAGCTTTATATAGGATAAGAGAAAGCTTCATCAAAGGGTTGGGCAATATATCAATATTGTGATATGGGACTATATATTTGTCTGGTATTTTGGATAACGTACGATAATATCGTAATATGGTATAATTGTTGTCTTTTCTTGGTCTCTCCCTATTCTGGGGGTAACACTCACAGAAAATAGCAGATCTACAAGCTCACAACACATCGCAACACACTGCGTTGTGAGCTTGTAGATTGGCTATTTTCGGTGAAGAGATTTGGTGCAGAGAGGGAAAAAGAGCAGACCAAGTACAGAGCCAACCGTGGTCAACTAAATTTAGTTCACTAAGTATAGTAGGTTTTAGTCGTAAAAGGCTGCTACAGCAAAGTGAGGTAATGTTCTGAACTTAAGCCTACCTCTATTATTTGCCTTTACCCCCTTAGTTATTTTATTGTCATTACTGATGATTATTTATCCCAAAACGTATTAGGTGAATGTTTTGTGAAAGCACAAATAGTCATCCGAATATTATTATATATTATTATATATTATTATTATATATTATTAAGATTATAATATTGATATTGAAGTATTTGGTGGAAAATATCATGATTTTTGATTTTGTCCATATTTCCCAGCCCTACTTTATTATCATGCATAAAGATAGCATTACAAGCGGTAGATGAGAAGGAGCCTAGGCATCCGGTACTGACAAGCAATTAATTCTGCATGATGCAGGAAAGTGGCACTGCCTGCATGACTGGCTGTTCTGCAGACCAGACACTCAACCTATAGTCTCACAGCCGAGGACCAATGAAAATATCACTAAGCCTGTCAACTTTCTTCGTCTCCCTCCCATTAGGATACTCATGACTGCTGGCAACGAGGGTTCTAGTAATTACAAGACACGATGCTATACTAGAGAAATAGGGTTGTCGCAAGTGTATTGCAGAGAGAACTGGTAACTGAGGTTAAGGAAGAACTACAGGCTGAAGAATACCCTGCAGACAGAAGCTGGTTCAGTTCCCCATTCATCAGATATTGATTGGAACAAAACCCTCTTTAAAAAAATATGTTTTCATCCGGGTAGTTCTGCAGTTGACATACTACAGTCCGTAATCGGATATTGGGTGGCATTGACCATCCTTGTCCCAGACAAGGTCAAGGAGGGAAAAAAAGTAAAAGAAATCAAATCAAATACAGGATGTTGTAACCTCAAGATGATCACAAACACTATAGACAAGATAGTTTGGTCCATTATTAGGGCAAATAGCGTGCAGCAGCACAGTAACTGTATTTCTTTAGATATCGCTGCTTCTTTCCTCTTGTTTTAGTACCGACGTTGCTGATACTGTTGTCAGGAGCACGCAGGGCAATCTTTTTTCTTTTTTTTCCCAGCTAGACGGGGACGGAAGGAATGCAGTGCGATCAATATGCATGAGGGTTCAATGTGCAATCTATTAAGTGGATCAAGGCATATCAACAGTCTCTGTTCTTTGCTGTCACTACAGAACTGTGTGAAATAGAGAGACAGAGAGAGAGTGAGTGATTGAGTCAGTGTGAGTGATTGAGTCAGTGTGTGTGTGTGTGTGTGTGTGTGTGTGTGTGTGTGTGTGTGTGTGTGTGTGTGTGTGTGTGTGTGTGTGTGTGTGTGTGTGTGTGTGTGTGTGTGTGTGGGGGGGGGGGGGTGATGCGATGGTGGTCACTGGTCAGGACACCATGAAAAGGAGAGAAAGACTAAAACATTCCTCTTTAGGAAGTTCATCCGTTTGCATGCTGGACAGAATCCATGGCAAACTTTGACAGTCATACGAGTGTGTAGACAGACACCTACAAAAAGGCTGGATATAAACAGTGTGCTTCCCTCCTCCACATGCTCTCCCTCCTTTCCTATTGCTGTGCACCGAGGTCACACAATAATTGCTCCGCTCTGCTGCCTGACCAGCATGAGTATGACTGCTGACTGTCTCTCATCCCCCTCCGCCCCCCCTCTAAGCTTTGCCTCACATCTCTGGCGTGAAAGGCGGACATTGTCCCCGCTCCTCTCATCCGCACCAAAATATTAACTCCTCTCCACTCATAAACCGAGCACGTGTTCTGCTGGTCTATGTCTGCCGATGAGTTGTGCTATCTCTCACAATGTCTCATTCATGCTCACACGCTTATGTCTGGCAGGTCCCAGTGGGGGACAGCCAGTTAAAAGAGACAAATTACGCAGGTTTGGGTGATGGATCCAATTCAAGGGTATAGGAAATATTTGTTTTTATAGCCAAACAGCAAATAGAGTCTTGCCATATGGGTATGTGGCAGTTTAAAGTTGAAGTTGGTTATAGAGGAGCTATTACACACAGATGGGTATCTCCTGTGCCTGCAGCATATTGTGTTAAATTAGCTTTAAGGACTAAATAAACCAGGAGACTATTTGCGACAAGCCTAACCAGGTTATCCACTGAGAGCTGCAAGAAAACAACCACTTTACAGGCTACGTAGACATTTCAGTTGAAGGAATTCATGAGAGTCTACCTGAGGCTGTGACCTTTCAGGGCTGAAGAATGTGAGGAATTGAGTACAAAATATACATTGCAGTGACCCAACCTGTGGAGTGGAATTAGCCTAAACACAAACAGAAACATGCCAGATAGCTGCAGGGCGCCAGACTTCTTTGTAGCAATGAGATGTTTTCAGAGGTGTTTCACTTTTGACACAGCTGTGTTTTATTGTGGGAAGTATTCTTATATCTTCTATCAGCTGCTCTATATTGCCCAGTACCAGATCCAAGAATACTGGATGATGTTATAGCCAAACTCATAGCATAATAAGTATAAGGCTCCAGATGTAGACTGCAATCATCAGGTGCAAGTCAGTGGACTTGAATTCACTTAATCAGATGATAAGGTTAAAGTCATCTAATGCAATATGGAGCAATTGGAAGAGCACTTCCACAATTATGTTTATATCAATCATTACTAGAGTACAGTTTATGGGCCTATTATTGTAATTCATCCAATTAGATCTACAGAGTTAAGCTTTGATGATAAATTGATAATGTAAACTGTTGGCTACTGTCTTGCTAATATTTAGGACCCCAACTCACCAACTCGTCCAAATTTCTCATGTCACATAAAACTCTTTTCTGCTGCTGCTGCTGCCAGTGGGTGAACGGGCTTGGATCCTCCTGTAGATCCTCGACAGTTTCACTGTTTTCCTTCCGACTGAAACACCTGCTGGGCGGGCTCTGTTCGCTTGGTTCTGTAATGTTAGCATGGTGTGATACCGAGTCCCCCGTCCGCAAGCTCTCTTCTTGGTCCCGGATCTCCTCTTCGATCTCCTCCTCCAGTTGGATCAGCATGGGAGCCAGCATGCCAAACTTGGCCCCGCGACGCGCCACCTCAAGAAGGCACAGAACAAAGTTCTTCTCGTTGCATCTTTCCACCACGTCGTTGGTCTCAAACATCAGGACATCCTTGATCCAAAGCTCCTGTCTGCACCAGGCAATGAAATTCGAGACATTGTCCCGTGCCAGAAACGATCCGGGGACGACGTTGCGCGACTGAAAGCCCACATCTTTGCAGGGCATCTTCATGGACTGTGCAGCCTCCGGGTATTCCAGCTGGAAGTCCACCGCGGCGCGGTTCACGTTGTTGGCGTGCCGACAGAGGGCACAGCCCGTCTCCAGACCCTCCATGAAGGTGTCCGCCGTAATATCTAGGTCATAAAGGGTGTTGAGCCACTCGGCCAGGTCCTCCTTCATGGCATACAGGTATTCTTCACTCGACTTAAAGGGCCGTATACTCTTGGAAGCGGCGGACTGGATGTTACTCTGATCAGCCATGTTTGATCGGAATAATAGCCTCCTATCGATACAGTCTACCAATAATTCCTGATCGTCTCATTGCAAAACTGCTGTCCAGCGCCTCGTTGTCAAATCGGTGCGAAATAACCGTGTTGACGCACCCATGACACCCTGCATGTGCGGTATATCTGTAGTGGGGCTCCTTGAAGGAATGCCGTGTATCGTCAGAGCTGCATTATCGGGATGCGGGACAGCCAGCCGCGGCGCGTGGATGCGTTTTCCGGATGCCTGCGTGGAACCAGTTTCCTTCAATGAGCGCATCGCCAACTCACAGTGCGGGAGAAGAACATCACATCGGTATTCTCGGCAACGTTATCAGTAGACTACATCGACACACACACCCATTTGTCGGCCTATTCCATGTGGCAGGTCGTGAATCCCCACACCCTGAAAAATCCACGCGTTACCATATCCGTTGAAGGTGACCAGTCAAACCACTGGCTCCTTGGTGAAATCACAACACTGACCAGTAACTGGTTAGTGATACAGCCTCCCAGTTCATCGTTCCTCATCATAGCACAGGCTCAGCCCATATTGCGCCGCCTCTCTCGCACTGGATGCTACGTTGACCCGCTCCTCTAGCTAAGACCAGCAGAGCGATGCGGTCGGTCTATTCTACGGCACATCCCATTATGAGGGATGAACGCCCGGTAGAAGAGGAAAAACTTAACCCCCTGTGTACCGTCATATTAAATCATCTTTAAAATGCTCGTCAAATCGTACATACACAAGCATGTGATTCCGGTTGGGCGGCAGTGGGCTAGAGCAGTGGTTCTCGACCACGTGATTTTGGGGTGGGGGTCCCCAGATGACAGTGAAGCTGAAGTGACGATTTAAGGACTTTTAAGACCTTTTTAATACCTAAACAAAAAGAAGAAAAGAAAGACATGAAATGTAAAAAGACTATGCAGTCAAAAGTAAAGTAAACAAAGTATACACTACTGAAAATTGGTCAAACACTGGCCAAAATGGTCAAATAATATAAATGATCTGCTATTTTCACAATATTTATCTGTGGAACCGAGTCAAACTAAATGTAATGTCTGAACAATTCCAAGTGCTTGTCAGGGTGGGGGGTCCTCAGTTCAAATATGATCATTTGGGAGGTCATGGCCTGAAAAGGTTGAGAACCACTGGGCTAGAGCAAAATTGCCAAACATGTTTAATGCTACAGCCAGGTTTCTTGACGAATAACAAATATAATTGAAAAGCACTGTAGTAGCAGTGCTACTACAGTGCTTTTCAATTATATTGCTACTGTAGCACTTATGAATATGTTGTTAACAATAATCCCTTTTTTTTTTTTAAGAAAATCAAAAAGTGGCCAGTTAAAAATAGTCTAGCCTATATATTTTGTTAGCCATAGTTGTTTGGGACTATGCAAAAATTAACAACATAATTACATAAGCCAGATGTTGTTGACATGTGTGTGAAAATATTAATTCAAAATATAACGATATATATAATAATATTTACTAAAGTTATTAGCTTTCCTTTGCATGATTGTCATATTTTGTGATGATGGGACCCCAGCTACTGCTCCAATATGAAGTCTCCTAAAACAGCGGCAATTTGTTGTGTTATGTCTGTCTGAAATAAAACAATAATTATCATTATTTTGTTAAAGCTCTCTAGGCTATATTCTGATAGTAACCAACAATAACTATTAGCATTGCTTGTTCAGTAATTGTGATACTGATATGTTAAAGCGTGACTACATTTTGCCAATAAAACACATATGCAATAACGAAAGAAGCAACTGGCAGGTGGTGTGTAAAATTGTTGTTGTAGATCATTTTCTGTAGACCTAGCCCTAACCTACTTGATGGCATTTTAATTTGCACTGTCCCAAATCACTACAAAAAAAAAATTCTTAATTGGCCACTTTATGATTATTTGTTTGTATTGTTCACAAAATGATTCCTAATGAGTTATAAAGTGCTTTTTCATTATATTTGTTGGAAAAACATGTAATTATGAGTCAGAGTGGCATTCTTATTTTGAAGTCCCACTACCGGAAGTTCTATTCTTACTGAAGACACACTTGACGAGCTTGTTAAGATAAAGCTGACGGTACACTGGTAGTGTTGCCATGTCCGCTTATTATAAGCGATTTTGGGCTTGTTTTTCCTGTAAAGTTGCTTGTAAATATTGGTAGTTACGGGTCGGGTTGCGTTTGTGTTTGCTTATTTGGGCTTGTTTCCTAATGTCGTTTAAACCAGTGGTTCTCAAACATTTTCATGTCAAGGAAGGACCCCCAGATCAATATGTATTTGTCCAAAATCTGGCAACATTGGTACCCACACTCCCACAGACAGACTGCAGGAGGCTATACAGTATTTTCAGGCATAGCACGCATTTTCATAAGGGAGCCCGAGTCCGTCATAACTTGTTTAGGGCAATTATGTGACAACGGCGTATTTATAGCCAATAATCAATTGTAATATATGACCACCTCGACTCGAGTGTGGGACTATGTGGACGGTCGACCATGTGGACTAGTCTGTTTGAAAGATCAAATAGGCCCTAGAATAGAAGAGGTCAGCTAGAGGCCATATATTTCAATTAGGCCCATCTATCGATATTCCGATTAAATTAAAGATCTTTCACACCCACTGTAAAAACTAATAAAAAGCTCACTACTTGGAGAACAAAGGCT
This sequence comes from Gymnoscopelus braueri, assembly GCF_963280865.1. Taxonomy (NCBI): domain Eukaryota; kingdom Metazoa; phylum Chordata; class Actinopteri; order Myctophiformes; family Myctophidae; genus Gymnoscopelus; species Gymnoscopelus braueri. The sequence continues at coordinate 30,819,487 of NC_137608.1, forward strand.
ACTCATGTCAGAGAGGTGTTGTAGGGACATTTATTGGGGTCGGAGAAACAAACTGCAAACATATAGTAGCATAATCGAAGCGTTACCAGTGGTGGTAAAAGTACTCACGTTTCTTACTTATGTATAGGCCTACAAATCGTTTGAAAATAGCATATCTACAAGCTCACAATGCTTTGCATCCCCATGCATTGTGAGCTTGTAGATTGGCTATTTCCAAATGGCCTATTTCCAAATGGCTGTATATAGGGCTGAAGTGGTTAATGTATGTTTTGTAATAATAATCAAAATCTACAAAGTAACTACTAGGCTAACTAAAGTCTTCAAATAATTGTAGTGGAGTAAATGTAGGCCACAATATTTGCCTCTGAGATGTAGTGGAGTAGAAGTAAAAGTGCTGAAAATAGTAAACACTCCAGTAAAGTAAAACATACATCAGAATTGTACTCAAGTACAGTACTTGAGTAAATGTAGCAACTTAGTTACACCACTGTCTGTTGCATACATATCCAGCAGGGCCGAGTTCCAAAATTGGCGCGTTAACTTTAGCACCAACTCTCCGTTATTTAATTTAATGACTTTACTGTAGTGCTGGTCGTAACCGTTTGCCAGCATGATTTTGAATTTCAGATGCGCGGTGGAGCCTTGTTTTCGTTTAAAAAGTAACAGACAGAGAGAGGGAGAGAGACAGAGAGAGAGAACTGTGAAGAGAAGAGAGAGAGAGAAAGGGGGAGGAGGGTGGGGGTACTGATGAGATCATTTTCTGTGCCTGGATGAATCAGCTTTTCTGTCTGTGTCAGAGAGACAAAGTGAAAGTGCTTTAAGATGCCAAATCTGACTAAATAACTTCAAGACAACTTTATTTGAAGCCGTTAAAAGAACATTTTTTTAAAAGGCAAGCTGCTTGAACATTCATCTTTTGGCTTGTAATTATATTGTAGCCAAACCCAGGGCCATGTGTCTCTGCCCCATGGACAATGACAAATAAAATTTGATTTTACGTTAGACAGATAAGTGAGTAGTGTTGAGAAATGGTGATGGAACAGCAAAAACAAAAACAAATGTTTTTGGGACCCCATTTAATTTATTGATGCTTTTGACTGTGCTATGTAAAGGACACATTTTGTTTGTGTATATTTCTATGCTTGTATGCCCTCATCAGACCACACCCTTCACACACCTGCCCAAACTGAAGTGATCATGACCCTTCCCTATACATTCAAGCTTACCATTGCTGCCTGAGGTCATCATACTCAAAACTTGTTGCTCGAGTAATCTGCATGTTTTAAACCAAGTTTGTTCTTTTGCCTTAACAAAACAGTTGGAAAAATAGCTGCTTGAAGGCATTAGAACCATTTTTGTATTATACAGTGGTCTCCCTCCTTCATAGTTTTGTTTTAGGACCTTTATTGTTGTTGCCAAGGTCAACCAATGCCCAAGGGGTTCGTTTGGCAGCCATCTTCAACTGAAGCCCATGGCAGTGGAGAAACATGCAGATTTTCTAAGCTTCTGTACCAGACAAGATAAAGACAAATGAACCCTCTTTTTCATATCATTTTAAAATCACAATTAAAAAATGGAGGATGGACACCTCTTCCACCTCTATGGCCATGTAGAATATGTTGCACATTGAATTATTCCAGCTGCAGAAAGAACATCTCCTTTGCCAGACACTCTGTGAAGGTGATGTTCTCCTCACACTGGCGGCCTGAGATTGATGCTTGTATTGATTTGAGAATGGATTTCCCTTTTCCAAGGCATACAATAGGTTGAGCAGTTTGAGAAATCTGCACACAAATTGTCAGTACATTTAATGACACAATGGATGATTAGTTTAAAGAAATGTAAGTGGTTTATATCGTAGTAACCCAATAGGAACAGTGCAAAGTGATTCTCAAAAACTAAACGATCCGAGCTGTGAGAATGCCTTAATAGCCATGTGGTTAACAGATGCCATTAGAGAATGTGGCCTGCCCTGCATTCACACATGTGATTAATAACATTCCTTAATTCACTCAGTTAAACTGATAACATTCCTTAATTCACTCAGTTAAACTGTCCCAAGAGCATGGATTAATGAGTTAATGCTCCATCTTCCAAAACCCCAAAATGTATAAGGAAAAGGTCAAGCCTGTAATGTTATCCAGTTAAAGGAGGAGTTCACCCAAAAAATTACTTATTTTCTATCAATTGCACACCCTATGAAGCCTTGAATCCATGGATTCTTTTGTTTTGGTCGCATTCCTAAGCTAATAATTTAATTCCCGTCTCCTACCGGCTAATGTATCCGGTAGGAGATACAAAGTAGATTATTTGTGTCTCCTACCGGAAATACACACTTATCAAATTATTGTCTTAGGAATGCCACAAAAACAAAAATAAATCCATGAAATCAAGGCTTCGTGGGGTGTGTAATTGATAAAAAAATAAGTAATTTTTTGGGTGAACTTTAAGCGTGAAACAGGTAAGGTTAAAGGAGAATTCCGGACAAATTAAGTGTTATCTTTGATGTCTCGTTACTCACCTACCGATGTGAAAAGTAGCGTTCTTTTTTTTTTCCAGATTCTGGCAACACGAGTTGCCAGGTTCTGGAAGAAACAAGCAACCAGTGTTAAATCGTTCGCCATTGACGGCAGCCTCGCAGATAGTTTCAACGCATGTTTGACTATCATGAGACTCTACTATGAATACTAGTAGTGAAAAAAACAACTTTGCGTCGGTTATAATAGACGAATTTCCCTTAGCCACGCGCTCCCATTATGACAACGGAGGGGGTTTAAAAAATGACGACAGGGGAATATATGAAAAAAAAGAACGCTACTTTTCACATCGGTAGGTGAGTAACGAGACATCAAAGATAACACTTAATTTGTCCGGAATTCTCCTTTAACTAACGATGGCTGATTTTGGTTCAGGAATGGCACTGAGGAGGCCTGCTGTCGAGGATGTCCCCCAAGTAAAGTAGACCAATCACAGTATACAGCTCAGCTGACTAGGGTGGGTGAAGACCGATTTAAGCAGTCACTCCCGAGTCAAACTAATTAGACTGAGCAGAAAGGGTTCATCAGGTTAGGCTAGGTTAATGTTCATAGTTTTTTGAAGTTTTCTAAATAGAAAAACAAGTCTCCTAAAAGCCCTGGATTTGCATTGCTCTGCATTGCAGCCAACCATGGAACCACTTGTAAATGGTGCCACCTTGAGGCAATTTCAGTAAACCAATATGAGTTAAAGAATGTCGAGTACCACTGCTTGACCAAATTCTATAGACTTAATAGCTTTTTGTGCATCAAAAACATGAAGCGATGACAGCTTCCTTTGGTTTATCCAGTTGGACAATAATGGCCATTGGTTTTGAATGATCAATTATTAACGCTGCTTACAAACACCACAAATACAAATCTTGTAGCACATGAAATTATATCAAATATTCATCCACCATTTATCACAGGTATAGAAGCTTTTTATAAAGCAGACAGAGTAACATTTGTTTCAACTCACTTGATTTGAGAAGCACCATGGATTAATAGATCTCGAAAACATTTTTGCATCTGAAAAGCTCAACATTGGCATTTCTGTAAAATGGATATGGAATGTGTTCGGAGTTCAATTACTCTTATCAAGGTTGGTGTAACAGAAATATAAAAAAAAAAGAAAATCGGTTGATTAGCATCAAATGTGAGCTTTTTTATTTTCCAAATGTGTCAATACACAACTATCAAGTTGGTCAAGGGGAACAGGAGGCAATTTACGATAAAAAGAAAAACAATACACTGTAAAAACTAACTTGCATACGGTATTTAAAAATTCAAAAAAACATGCACAAGACAATGGCAAAAATATTCAAGAATAAACTAGAAAACATTTGAGCTGAGTGAAACTGCACCAGGATATTCAAAAGCAGTTCTAGAACCATATATGGAATCATAAATTAGAAATGTCCACTGAAGAAAAGAAAACAAAAAAGTCTGCACTAAACAGAAAATTCAGTACGTTGTTTTTCAGTATGGTCGGTCTCTGCGTTCCCCGCGATGGTCCCTGGTAAAGAACAAAACCACCATTACAAACTGCACAGTCAGAAATTAAATTACACATGGCTAATGGACCCTTTTTCATCCTTAATCAAACGCGAACTCCAATCATGCTGTTCATATGAAACACACCAGGAAAGGACGCAATGTGTCACGTAGGTGGGGCAGAGCAGGGGTTTAACTGCTAGATCAGTGGTTCCCAAACCTTTTAGCTCGAGACCAAATGGGTCCCGACCCTCTGTTTGGGAACCAGTGTGCCGTGTTTTCTGAGATTTAAAAATTTCAGATTAGATTTTTTACTGTTTTTGTCCACTTATGGAGAGCTCCCACTATAAACTGAAGGAGGGCAGTTGTCTTCTTTTTATTACTCCTTTGGTGTAATAAAACGTTTTGATTGCTTAATCTTTATTCGGATCCCCATTAGCTTCCGCTGCCGCAGTCACTAGTCTTCCTGGGGTCCACATAAAACATGGAATATTCATACAAACAACTACTGACACTCACTACAATACTACACTATCAAAATGCCCATGATATATATGATAATTTAGGAACATTAATATCTGTTTTAAGAGATTTGAATACGTATTTGCTTTTGATTTGTTTATTATTTACAGATAATGAGTTCCACTATTGGGTGGCTCTATAAAAAACTGCTTTTTTTATGTCTGAATTTGGTTTTGGAAGTTTTAAATACCCTGAGCTTACCTGTCTGGTTTGATAACTATGTTTTAGACCTGAATGAAATAATTTGATTTGAAGAAATCTGGCGTCATCTCCTTGTTTATTGAGTTTTGCAAAGTGGTAATGCAGGGTTTGGAGTCAATGTCTATATTGACTAGTACTTTAGATCGTTTTAACTACAATTACTTCTTTAACTAATCGAGAAACATTTTCAAAATATTTATTATCTATCAACAAATCACCACGATTGTTTCAAACAGATCGTAATACTTTCATTTTTACACAATACCTGTTGGGGCCACATAGCCGCCGCACGCAAAACAAAAAGCAGAGTAAAAATATAGACGAGCAGGGTGGATTCTCATGGTTAACATTTTACGGCTGCAGTCTGCTGTGACAGACATGTCACGCTGCGTCCATGCCTCGTGTATTTAGGCCGTTAAGCAGTAAGATAGCCATCTTAACAGTTCTGGTAAAAAGGTATTGCGAGTCATGTCCTTACCTCATATCCATCTTGCCGGGTGGTCCCATTCCTCTTCCACCTCTACCGCCCATAGGTGGTCCTCCACGCGCCCCACGGAATCCCCCTCTATCCATCCCACCGCGTCCTCTAAATCCACCACGGTCACCTCCGCCACGGTCACCTCCCCAGCCTCCACGGAAACCTCCAGGCCCCCCTGGTCCTCCACCACGGTCCATGCCTCTGCCCCCACGCATTCCCATACCACCTCTGCCACGATCACCACCTGAAAGAAACAATATCTGAGCTTAGCCTATATCCACATACTCAAAACATTAATTTAAAAAAAGGAAGCTCCCATTACATTCCTCCAACTAAGACGATTACACCTTTTGAAATCTTAGTACTCCAAAATTGTGGGCCAATCTGACAAGTTCACACATCCTTACCGCCAGGCGGGAATGGAGGTCCACCACCTAGACCTTCTGGTTTGGGTGCCTTGCACTGGTTACACTCCATCCTCCAGGCAAAGTTCTGGTTACCACATCCCCTGAGAAAATAGAACTTTTAATCACGCGTTTCAAGCCAATGATTAATGCACAAAATCATACATATGAATGAATACTTACGGGTTAGGGCACTCCCAGTCCCCAGCTCTCTGCTGCATATTGCCTCCAGTAGGTCCACCACCTCTGCCCATTCCGCCTCCGCCTCCGCGTGGAGCACCTCGTGGGGGAAAGCCTCCACGGTCTCCTCCTCCACGGCCCATCATACCTATTACACAAGGAGTTATGACATTAGGAAACCAGGATATATTTCTATACCAGGACTCAGTCTTTCTAAAACACATTGTTGCTGATATTTACCTCCACGACCCATCATACCATCTCGCATAGGCATGCCACCTCTCATCCCTCCCATCATAGGCTTACGTCGCGCCATGGAAACCTTCAGCCTACGGGTCTGGAATTCCTTGCCTTCAAATAAAATACAAAAATTGAGGATTCATAAAATAAAGTTTGTATTCGTTCTGGAAATGCAGAATCAAGTACAGGCAGAAGTCAAAGCAACATACCATCAAAGTGCTCGACTGCTGCTTTGGCACAGAAGGGCTCTTCATAGGACAGGGTGGCATCCCCCTTGGGCTTTCCAGAGTCCTTGTCTGTGTAGATGTTAATAGCTGGCTGACCCAATCTGCGGTTCATCTGAAGAAACAGTATACATGAATTCATTAGCTCACATGCAAAAGTTTCCACAAGTTCTCTTTGCACACATTTCTGACCTCGTTATGCATAGAGCAAATCTTACCCTTATAGGTCCGGTATGCTTAAAGAATTCAGCCATCTCATCTATAGTGGCGTTCTCAGTTAGCCCAGTAATGTAGATCGTGCTGTTCTCAGAATCATCCTGCTCCTCAGGGCGTCCTGAAAAATAAAAGCATTGCAGGTTAGAAACTCACACTAAAAAGCATAATGCCAGAATGGGGCAGCATGCAGAGAAAAACAGCCAATATATAATATGGGAGAATAATAATCCAATATAAATTAAGGCTATATGAAGGGCTAAACATCTGCTCACCCATTTCACGCTCTCCTTCGCTGTTGGGTCCTGTAGTCCATCAATTGAGGGTAAGAGAGAAAAGGTAAAGACATTTAGTGTGTGCCAACTTGAGGACATTACATTACTCCTGAGGAGCATTACAAGAGATAACCCAGACATTCCATACATGTCAGCCTCAGCCATATGGGAAAGTTGAAAATGATACCTGACGGATGACCACATTTCCCTCTCAAGTGTAATATTGATATTTGAATGAATAAAATACCTCAGACCCTTTTGCAAATAATTGTGTATCATATGTCTCTAAGACCAGATATGAATCCTCAAAAAAACCCAGGAATTCAGTCCGTGAGATTTAAGACAATAAGAAACAAGACATGTTTGTTGCCATCGGAGATTTGTGATTAACCTGATAAAAACTCAACCTGACAAAACTGTGAAACCACAGGCAGTGAGTGATAAAAGCAAAATGTTTACCAAGTACCCCAGAGGAAGAGGTCTTGCACCCCAAAAGAACCCCCCTTTATGTTCAGGTGTGATCATATAAATAAAACTTTGTGTACCACAATGTAATATGCATCAATATTCGGAGCATACTTGCTCAAAAAGGTTTTAAAGTTTTGAGTGGACTAACCAGTGTAATACTCGTTAACTTACCACCAGGCTTACTGAAGCCACCTCTGTCTCCAGCGCTGCTATGGGGGAATAAATGGAGATATGAAGGCGATTTCCCTTTTACAGCCACTTCCACGCCTCGAGCCATGAGGCTTGAATAAGGGAGTAATGAAGACATTTCTTGCTATCCTAACAGCAGTTAACTCCCAAAAGTGATTAATATACAATTCAAACGAGGGGAGATGGGGATTTGTCTTGTTATAAATTTGCTAGCTGGCTACAAAGTTAATGACAGCTTTAAGTAGTGCTATACAAATAACAAGTTTTCATTAATATCGACAAAACCCCTCAACATTTGTACAATACCCCTCAAAATTTGTACAATCGTATAACAATTCCAGATGCATTGATAATTACATTTACACGTCTAAATGGTGCAACCTTGTACCAACACCAACTTCAAACAAAATGTACACTTCAAATAAATATGTACTAGTTAATAAATACAATGCATCTGAAATTTCACAATAGGATCAGGTGATCATTTTCACCTTTGTAAGAAAAATAAAAAAAAAGACAATTGTTTTTTTCAAAGACAAAATCTTAACAATATGAACAAATTAAATATATTCCATTTGATTGTTACAATATCTACCAAGTTAAAACAAAAGCATTTTTTAATTTAAAAAAAACAAAGACTCTTAATAGATTTGCCCATCATGCTTTTGAAACCACCATCCTTAGTTGTTGGCATATAGGCAGACCCCGAATCTTTGTTTAAGCACCCCTCCTGCTGCTTAAGCTGCCGGCTCTGTATTGAGTACAGGTACTTTTTAGAGTATAGATGGTTTTAAATGGCTCTCACTGTTACCTGTACGGTATAAATGTGACAAAGCATGTTAAAAAGTGCTCAAAATAATGTGATCAAACATTTGTATTCCAAACCACAAAAACATACTGATAATTGCATTAATGTGAGACATGAACCCCCCTCCCCAAATATTCATGTGGCATAATAAAATGTCCCAAATTATGAAAGCAATTATGGAGATGCTATGTGGGTAACTTTACCATTTTTGAGTCATGCATAATATCTCATGTATCCTTCCTTATCAGTGTTTCCTCTGTATTAATTTAGCAGTGGTGCACCACAACTGCAAGGAAATTAACTACTGAAAGCATAGTATAAACATTGTAATATAGCCATATTGTCATCTATAACTAAAGTGTAGTCAGGATGATTTCATAATTAAAATTATTTGACGAGAACCTCAACTTTAAATATAACTTAGACCGAAACAGGAACAGATGAGACCAAACTAGAATTATTGTCAAAAGCACCACTGCTGTATTTTAAAAAAATTACAGAGGAAACACTATTATTTATCATTATTGTACCACCTGATGTTGATGGACTCCAGACTGAAACTTCAAAAAAAAAGTTAAACCATGCGTTTGTAAATTCTTGCACCACAAACTCGAGAATGGAACTGGGCACAACACTGTTCATTAAAAGGGAGGTATCAGCCGTTGAACCAATAGTTGGCTAAATAACATTTTTAAACAACTGTCAGCTTCATTACTTATGCCAATTAAGGGGAACACCATGAGTACAGTGTTGTTAATTTGCTGATGCCGAGGGTCATTATAGTTAACTAAAAACTTCATGTAGTTCACTGAAACTTTTTTTTATGAACAGGAAATAAAAGCTCAAATGAACAATGCAACGCACAGAATTGCTTGTAAAATCATATTTTTTTGTTTTTCCCTTAATTTGCACTGGTCGTCTTGATTTTCATTGAGCTCCATCTAGTAATTACCAAGCTCTGGTGTGGGCTGAGCATGAATGATGTTTAATGGTGTACAGCACAAGATTAAAAGGCTTTGCTCAATAGGGCATAGCAGTGGCGGCCATTTTGTGGTGCCACAGATAGCAAACCCATAACTTTTTCCTAAAGAGAATTCTGAAAATATTTATATCAATTATTTTAAGCCTGGAACCAAGCCATTCAGGCTCCTGGTGAATCATGACCATAAAACATTTGATTCTGTGTCAAAAAATATTTGAAAACTACAAAAAAATGGTATTTATTAAATATAGTAAATATTCAAATCTTTTTGGACACAGAATCAAACGTTTTATTATCTATGCCCTATATTGGAATAAATGATGTCATGTACATCATAACTGATGTCAGGCATTCTACCATCCAAAATTAACCTACGAGAAACTACGAGAAAAACTTAAGGCAATACATGCTCCTTCCAACGTCTGAACTTCTCTTCTTTTTCGGAAAGGGAGGTGATGACTACATTTTGACCTTGTCGAGAACTTCTGACTTTATTTTCAACGCTCATACGGCCCAGATCTCCCGACTGCCCGAACTAGTTCAGAAAGCCCGTCCAAAATGGAAGTTTTTTTCGAAGTCGGAAGGAGCATGTATTGACCTAAACTAAACTTAATTCCTAAAACTAAAACACACCAAACTGAAAAACCGAACTAAAACTAATGAAAATTTCAAAACCATAATAACTCTGTCCCAAACTTAAACCCACAAACCAAGACAAATCTATGATGACACTTCTATTACGAACTAGCCACATCAATAAAGGCTTTTAAACTTTTTTCACCAGAAAAGTGCCTTGATTGTTTTCCTTTGTTGCAAGTTCAGTCCTCCACCAAAGAGCACCTTGGCTACACTTTTTTGAACTTCCAAGCACCCAGACCCTTTCCTTTTTCTGAAATCTGTGATGTTGGGTCTAACAACCCTGAGCCCTAAATAAGCTTTGCTTTCCAGAAATTAAGTTTCTCACAGCTACTTGTACATGCATAAAAGAGGAGCTTGCTGGCAAGCTGAAATACAGTGGCATTCCCTTATAAAATTATTTTCAAGGAACCAATCTCAACTTGTGAAAAGACTGAGAAGTAAGCAGATTGTTGGAATACCTCTACTGTTATTATTATTTTGCTATTGCCTATGGTGACCTCAAATCTTGACCATCTTTTATCATAGTTCTTATGCTCAAATGTTTATAGATACCATAACTCAAAAAATAATAAACTTAAATTGTTTCCCAGATTTTCTGTACCTCCCACACCAATTTAAGCAACTTGTAATTTGCTGATTTAATCATAAGTGTTACCTTGAAAATCCAAGAAAAGTTATACCTTTTTCTCATTTATCCATTAGAAAGTGGGTTGGTCAATTAAGAAAAAATGGCCATCGACAAAGACAGCCTTGCAAACCCATAAGTCTTAAAACTCAGTATAGGGAAAAAAACAAGATACCTTTTAGTTTACACGTGATAACGTGGAAATTGTTCCCTTAACTTCATATGACACCCAATGTGAATTCCATTTATAAATATTTCTTCCCTGAGGTCTGTTTCAAAGCATTAAAGCCCATTTTAAATATTTCATGATATATATATATATATTTATTCACAGGTTGCTCTAGATGTCTCAGAAAATTCACAAGGCAACTGATGAGAAAACTGAAGTTGTACACAAACTTCTAATATTGCCAATGAAAGCGACCATTAGGCAAATGTATCAAAATCCCTAGAACCATGAGCTACCCAAAGTAATGTGAGTGCACCCGAAATCAACCTCTGTTTTAAAGGCCAAGGTCAAATGACATGGGATACCAGCACTTAAATTCCACTCTAGAAAAGCCCTTGTAATTTAGATGGCAAGCGAGGGGAAATGGTTTAACATAGACCGTAAACCAATAGGCAACTCCCTAATAGATAGGCAACTTCCTAGTCCCTACTATCAGTTACCCAAAGCATTAGCCCCTACTATCAGTTACACAAACTTCCTAGTCCCTACTATCAGTTACCCAAAGCATTAGCCCCTACTATCAGTTACCCAAAGCATTTCTGATTATGGACCATGTTCTGTGTAAATCATGTACTGAATCATGAATAAAAGATGTGCCATTACAATGTGTATTGCACAGTGCATGGGACAATTGTGCAACCCAACTACGATGAGAAAACACTACCTTTCTTACCTTTTGGCCATTTCAGAGGCAGGGCTGAGACATCAAATGTTCATGCTTGGTTAAAATGTATACCCACACTGGCAATTAATCTTTTACAACTATTGTCTTTGGATTGTGGGAAACCCATAATTTGAAAACACGACTGAAATGATCATTAATAATTCAACAGGTCTTTAGGGGAGTGTCTCGGCCCTGCTCTACCTGGCCACCGCACCTGTGGATGAAAATACAAGCGGGGGTTACATATATAGGACAGGAACTTACCCCATGCCACGTCCCATGCCTCCACGCCCACGGTGCATCATTCCACCTCTGTCAAACCCATCCCTGGAAGGACCTCTGCCTTCCCCTGCCCCTGGATACCTTGAAGGCTCCGAAGCAGAGTAACCAGAACTTCCACCCTGGCCCTCTTGCCTGTAATTATCTGAAAAACAAAATGTTAAAAAAACATTCAGTTGTGCAAACACTAACAAGTTCCTACCCTTACAATTAGTGTGCAGAGGGAGGCTTGTTTTGGTTAACGCCATAACCAGACAATGAAGACACCTACTGTAATGGCTGGATTGGTTGTAACTGGGAGGTCCACCCTGCTGGCCGTACTGACTGGGTGGAGGCTGTCCATAGGAACCTGAGGTCTGAGGAGGAGGGTAGGCAGAGGGTGGTGCCTGTGCCGGCTGTGCTGGGGGCTGCTGCTGATAGCTGCTCTGCTGCTGGGCATAGCTTCCTTGTTGGGTCTGGTACCCAGCCTGCTGTTGGCCATATGTAGCTGGTTGGGAATAGCTATTCTGGCTGTAACCAGTTGGTTGACTGGTGGCGTTGTAACTAGAAGGGAAAAAGAACAATGACTAATATACCCTTAGAGCAGGAATCTTCATCTCCAATTCATAACAGTGATCGTTGCATCCTCTGCCGTAACAAATTGAGTGGCACAGGCACATACCTCTGGGGTGCAGCTGGTGCTGGCTGCTGACCATAGCCAGGGTAGGCAGACTGGGCTGTGTAGCCTGGCTGAGACCCATAAGATGACTGGGTGGCAGCTGGAGCAGCAGCAGCAGGGGTGCTATCATAAGCACTTGCCCCATAACCCTGTGTGGGCTGGGAGTAGCCATGAGCAGCAGTGGCCTGGGCAGCAGGATATCCAGCTGTAGAAAGACACAAATGGTCGAATTTAGTAATGAATGACAATTAAAAGACACTGGTTAATTGCTGTACTATATATAAAGACAATCATATTTCATGTCCATTTCCTCCCTCAATTGGGCTTCAGGAGATGCATCTGGGATGTGATTCAACCATCAGCTGAAAAGACAATAACAAACCTGCTGCTGGCTGTGCATACGAGGATCCATACTGCTGTTGGGGTTGAGCATAGGTTCCAGCTGCTGGTGCTGTCTGAGAGTAACTGCTGGTATCTGCAGCAGCAGCAGGTTGGGCATAAGAGCCATAACCCTGTTGACTATAACCCTGCTGAAGAACAAAGGGGGGGGGATTAGACTCAGGCAGAAAATAGCATCATATTGTTTGTAAAAATTGTCACCATATGTGCATGCTTCTTTGTTAATCCGTTTCTATTCTCACCTGTGCAGACTGGCCATATGCCTGTGCAGCAGGCTGAGCAGCATAGGAACTGTACCTGTAAAAGTACAATGTGCATTCATTAATTCTGTTTAAGAATATCCTTTTTTGGAAAACTGTATAATGCTAATAAGAGATGTAAAATCTCAAACTACTAAATATGTTATCAAAACCACAAGTTTCTTACCCTGTTTGGGCGGCGGCCTGGGTGTAGGAACTGTAATCTGTTGAAAGCAAAACACGTTTGTAAACGTTAAACAAATACGAAAACATGGATTAAAGCTATAAGCAGTTGATTCCCTGTATAACGTGGTATGCCTTTATATGGCTTGATGAATGTAAAACATCGGACCACAACGGAAACAAGCCCCCAGGCCCAGGACATTGTGTTATCCTTTTAGCATTAGTGTATAACCACTGTACGTCTTGCAAACTGTTAAGTAATCAATCAGTGCAATCTTCTTAACAGAACGATGTGGCGTTATTCATATGTTTCTGGCTCAGCTTAATGCACTGGTCAAACTTGAAATTTATATTTAAATCAACACTGGTCAAACTTGAAATTTAATAAATCAACACAACACCAGGCAAAGTCCTTCGCGCGCAACCCATGGCAACACCGCCTTGCTAACGTTAGCACCATTCCTCCCATAGCATTAGCTCATCACAATAAGAGCCAAACAATCAGACGGGGTCACAAACGGTTTGCTTTTTGACCAAAATATATCAAATAACCACACATTAATCAAACTAGATAATATATAATAAACAAATATAAAACAACATAATCAACATGCGACGTTCCAGACAAATAGGCCCAACCCCAAACCGAGACCCCAAGTTTAGGCCTCAAGCCTGTAGCTTAGCCGGCGACCACGAACAACAACTAACGCCTCTTACATAGAAATGTTAACATTAAAATACCACAAAAGCACTTCGATGGACTATTGTCAAAGATAAAACGCGTAATTTCACTTTAGATCATCGTCTTAAAGTGGAGATACATCGAAATGCTGGAATTTTACATACCCGGAGCGGACGCCATCTTGATGTGTCTGCGTGAAAGAGCAGCGGACTGTGCGTGCTAAGTCTGCTAGTGCTGCTATCTGAACTTGTTCTGCAGCTGCACCACGGTATTCATTCGTCACGATCTCGCGATAGTTACAGCGCACTCCTCTACTGCTCAAGGTTGGAATAAACCAATGTGGATTCTAGAGCAGGGGTCTTCAACGTTTTTCCAGACCAGGGACCCCTTAGCTGAGAGAGAGATCAAGCAGGGACCCCCACTACATATTTTATAAAATGTGTGTTGTAGATTAAACATTTCCAAGCTTCTGCTTCATAGACTTGTTTGACAGCACTATCAGGTTGGATTCGTGTTAATTTAAGACAACCACTTAAACCGTCAATACTTCACCTTTCACTCTGTACTTTGTCTGTTATTTTTTTCCCTCTACACCAAACCTCATCATGATTTGTGTGCATGGGGTTCTCATCTTAAACAAGCTTAGTGCTTAATGAGAGTTCCAGTTTAGTAGACCTTGTATTGTGAATTTGTACTTCCATGTACTGTTATGTAGCCTACTGTCATGTACTATTCTCATGTCTTACTAAATAAACTACATCAATCAATCAATCAAAACCTCTTTACCGCATTGTGAGCTTGTAGATCAGCTATTTTTGGCTAAAATTCTCCTCAGAATAGGGATTCTAGGATTCAAGTAGTTAATGTAAATACAAAATATATCACACAAAGATGTGGTGGCCCCCCTGTAGTAACTGACTCTGAGGACCCCATTGGGGTCCCGGACCCCTTGTTGAAGACCCCTGCGCTAGAGCCTTTCACATTGGTGTTGTGCACTTGCACAATCACAGCTTATTTTGTATAAGAATTGAATGGTTTTTATACTCAATTAAAACTCAGAATGTTACTGTGTGTACACTTAATGTATAAAGTACTTCCATCATAGACGCCGGAGGTCCTCTGTGTCCCCCCACTTTCCATCTATCCACTTCTTTTTATATATATATATTTAAAAAATCAAATAATAAAACAAAAAAAATCGTATTTTTTTTCCTCTACAGGGGCAGTAGCTCCACAGCCTCCGCCCACCCCACCGTTCCCATTGTCTAGCGGCCCTAGCCAGACATGCTAATGGCCTCTAATAAACAAGTCGTGATCTCTGTGGGTGTGGCTGTGCTAAACATGTTCTGCATGTTTTGGCTCTGCCCTTATTTAAATGAAGATACAGGATGCTGTGTCCCTCGACTCCCTCCTCCTGTGTGCACTAACAGTCACTCACTGCATGCATGCACTGAATAGCCTACCAGTGGTGGAAAGTACTCACATTTTTACTTAAACAAAAGTATCAATTCTGCAAAATGTAAAAATACTCTTTTACAAGTAAAAGTAAGGTATTCAAAATGTACTTGAGTAAAAGTAGAAAAGTATTGGTATCAAAATGTATTTAAAGTACCAAAAGTAAAAGTACTCATTCTGCAGGATGTCCAATTTCACAAGTTCTCAAATGTGTAGAATGTATAAAAAATATTTGAAAATAGCAGATCTACAACGCGTCACAAATCTGCTATTTTCAAATTGCCGAAGTATACTGTATAAGTGGTTTTGTAATAATAATCAAAATCTACAAAGTAACTATAGTAACTTTATCAAATAATTGTAGTGGAGTAAAAGTAGCCTACAATATTTGTCTATATGTAGTGGAGTAGAAGTAAAAGTATTGAAAATTGGATATACTCCAGTAAAGTAAAAGTACCTCAATTCTTCTATATGGTATAGGTATTTTATTATTAGGCTGTAATATTATTGCAGTTTGTCCAGCTGTGGACCGTTATTTTTTTATTATTATTAATGCATGTCGTAAAAAGTTTGGGAAACACAAACTTCATTGCTAACATATGGTAACTATACCCTAATAATTTAACTGATACAAACTTGTCATCTAACAACACAACACATCTAACAACACATCAAAGTGCTTATTTTAGTTAAAGTCTGAGGTGTCCATAGTAGTCCATTTGGTTACATGTGTGCGCTATTTGGAGCTACACCAAAACGGAATGTGAGAGTCATGACGTCACCACTTGGCCCCCACTATTTAACCCCTTCCGGCGTGCCTGACTTCCATCTGTACATATGGGTTCATTGTTTGTTTGTTTTTTGTCTTTTTTATACCTGGTAATCTGATAGAATTCTGAAAGTTTTTCAAAATGCACAACTCCACCAATTAAACACAAATATTGCTTCTCAAATTCTCTCCATGAAATGGTATGAAGTTCCTTAACTGGTAGTGCTAAATGTTTTGACATCATTTAGTGTTGGAGTATCCTTCTAAAAATGTTGCATTTATTTGACCCCTCCCCAGAGGGAGCTATCATCACAGAAGATGAGCTGACCTCCCTGCCCCTGGTCAAGGTGGTTCCTGATGGCCAGTAGCCTACACAGGGTCCAAACTCAACACTGTGGTCCGCATGATGAGAGGACTTCTGGAGCAAAAGGTCCCACTACAGGAGTTTGAGGTAATCACTTCTCATTCTACACAAAATTGCCATTGACTTTCTATACAAACTGTATACAGAATGTAATTTGTTGTTTTTGTTTTCTAATATGCCCTCTGAGTCTGACAGAATCTTCAAAATCAGTCAGACGAAGGAAAACTAAAAGAAGAATCGCTACAAGAACATTTTTCCCTGTAAGCCAATTACAGAATTCCTGCTTTCATTATGTACCAGAGCGTAATCATTGCTTAGCGCTAGCAGGCACATTTAAACAACCTCTTTCAATTTTGGTATAGCATTTCATGTGAGTAAACAGCATTTTTTGGTTTACTTTTATTTCACACTTGATACCACTTGAGATGTACTTGGAAAGGATGGAGGCTACATCAACGCCAACTTAATCAAAATGCCAGAGAAAGATGAGAACTTCTTGTTCATTGCCTGCCAGGGACCTCTACCTACCAGTCTGGGTGACTTCTGGCAGATGGTTTGGGAACAGAAATCGAAAGTAATTGCCATGATGACCCAAGAGGTAGAAGGGGGGAAAGTGAAATGCCAACGTTACTGGCCAGATACACAGAGAACAGCGGAGATGATGGACGACAGGCTGCAGATCACGTTGGTCAAAGACCAACACTTGGACAACTTTGCAAAAAGGATTTCAAAAAAGTACTGCTTGCCCAAAAGGTGTGAGATGCAGACTTAAAAAGAAAAGAATTCCAAGGCACTGTGTCTCATGTGAAAAATTATGTGAATTTATTTAGAGCAAGGCCGACTGTCATCCGAATGATTGAGGTTAAAGTTATCAAGGTGAAATCAAACTCTGATTTGCTGTTCAGTTTCATATGATATCGAGATGAAAATTTTGGAGTGAAGAGCTACAGAGGTACCGCTGAGAGCATCCTGACTGGCTGCATCACTGCCTGCCTGCCTGGTATTCTGGACTTCTGGAATCTGCAACTTTTAACTGCCTCATTTTATCGATTTTTCCTTAAACCATGCACCTTATGTACATTGCTGCTTCCGTTTTACTGCCTCATCCCACTGTTATTAACTATACCACCTTATGTATATATCATGCATCATGTATATATTTCACACATTTCGCCATGTTTGATATCTGATCTGTTCTTCTGTTTCCTTTTATGCTATGAGAATGACACTTATTCCACAGTGATTTCCATGATTGATTGTGGGTTTTATGTTATATTTAATATGATGGTCCACCACACACAGTGTAATTAAAAAGGAGGAGAATTTTTCCCGAACTCCATGAAATGTCATTATGTGAGGTAGTGTATGTGTTCAGTATAATAATAATCAAAATCTACAAAGTAACTAGTAACTAAAGTGTTCAAATAATTTTAGTGGAGTAAAAGTATAATATTTGCCTCTGAGATGTAGTGGAGTAGAAGTAAAAGTACAGAAAATTGGAATTACTCCAGTAAAGTAAAAAATAGCTCAAAATTGTACCTTGCCCTATTTAAAACCCTTAATAACACTAACACATTACTACCCTTTAAACACGTTTAAACAGAGATCATACCAAGAAATCACCCCAAGATTTCTTATAAGAAAATCACCTGAAGCGCTAGTACAATGGTCAAACTGTTCTATTTACTGAATATTCTAATGTTGTACTGTGCTGTGTTTATAATACTGTAATGTTAACTATTATTACTATTAATGCTGCTACAATGTCTAAAAAAAGAATTTTACTATTTTGAAACTGTACACAACACTTAACAATAAAGAAACCTTAAACCTTGAAGATGCATAATACAGACACATTTTGACATTTTAGATAATTTATTATGCATTAAATCGATATTTACAAGTAAGTTATATAGGGTACATCATTATTTTTCATAAGAATGATTGAGGTATTTAATTGATATTTACAAGTAAGTTATTTACAACGTTGTTGACGTTTTTGTCCTCGGGCAGAAAGCTAAGGCCCGCCTCCCTCCACATGTCTCCCAACTTTGCCTGGCTCATTCCTTTGCAGAGTAGAATGAGGATGCGGAGCAACAGGTTTCCAGCCATACCCAGAGGAATGAGAGTCTTGGAGATCTCCTTGAAGAGCTGTCCCATGGGGATACCACCCTCGTGGACCGTGGGGGCGATCAGCTCAGCCAGGTACAGCCAGAAGTGTGGGATGTCTGTAGACATGTCCTCCGCCACGTCTAGGATCTCTTGAAGCCCTTTGTAGTACTGCTGTATGGGCATTATGCCAGCCTTGATGAGCTGATGCAGCAGCTGCCCCATGTGGTCTCTGGCGATGGCACTGCGATCTAGCGTGGACTCCAGGCCATTCCGCACAAATACAAAGAGCATCTGACCACTGTTCAGCTCCTGTACACACTGCAGTGCCTCCTTCATGTCATTGAGGTGGAGGTACTCTTCGATGATGGCTGTGGATTTCTTCTCCACTTCCTCCTCGGTCAAGGCGGGCTTGGTGGGGATCTGGGGAGGTGGGGGGTTAGGAGCAGCCTCCTGCTTCATGTTCTCTGTTGTGTTCCTGGCATGCACTCTGCTAAGGCTGTTGTCCTGAGCCAATAGTCTGTCTGAGTGTAGAGAGGAGCCTGAAGAGGATTGCTGCAGCTCAGAGAATCTGTTCAGGGTGCTGGTGGCTGGATGGATGCCCAGTTCTGAGCCAGAGTCAGCAGGCCTGACACTGGTTCCACCGCTGCTGCCTTTATAGCCTTTATTCGCTGGGGCCAGCAGCTGATTGTTAATCTCAACAACACAAGTCTTGGTCATTTTGTTGAGACGTGAAGTATCGATGGGTTGGTTGTTGGTGCAGATGGAGAAGCTGTTCCAGCCATTGGCCACCCTACCCTGTCGTGGGGTGTATGAGCCCCGTCCTTCGGGCCGGCCTCCACCCAATCTGTCGTCTGAGCTGCTGATTGACTCCTTGGAGATGAGGGTCTGCTGGATCTTCAACTGCTCCATTTGCACCTCCATCTCAGCATCTTTGTGGATCTGCTCGATAGTCTTGGGACCCTGGTCTCTTCGCCTGGGCACCCAGTTATTCTGTTGGAGGTCCAACACATCCTGCAGCATGAAGCGGATCCTGGGGGACGTTTTCCTCTCCTTGACGATCTTCTCCATCTGGTCCATGCAAGGCTTGGCCATCTCAAAGTCCATGTCCTTTCCAATGGTGGAAATAAGTGTACACAGGGACTCCTCGTCATGTGTTATGAGCAGCTTATTGATGATGCACTTGTCCATGATCGCCGCTGTCTTGAGCTTGAATAACTCCCCAATGAACTTAATGTTGCCCAGGGAGCACCTCCTGGCCTTGTTTGTGTAATGGTCCAGTTCCTCTTTGCGAAGCTGCTTCTCCTCCCCCTGGGCAACATCCAGCTCTTTCTGCTTCTTGTCAAACTCTGTCTTGCAGCGGTTGAGCAACAGCCTGCGGAAATTCACGCAGACTCCCGGCTTATCTGCGCTGGGGACCTTGAGCTCCATAAGGCAATGACACATTTTGACATAGACCACAGAGAAGCTGGGCTCTGAGATGGCCTTTTCAAAAAGTATGTTGATGACTCCCTTAAGCCGGCCCTCCGTATCGATGGTGAGCTCCTTCACCTGCTTCGTCAGCTGTTGGAACTTCTGGGGGGTTAACTCATAGACATATAAAGGTAGACGCCTCCTCTGGCTCTGAAGCGTCGGCATCTCGGACGCACTTCCGCTTCCTCTATGCTTGTGGGGGGCAAAATGGAAACTTCCGTGTGCGTCACAGAAGGGGGCGCTGTGATTGGCCAATAGTCAACACGCTGTGATTGGCCAGTAGTCAACGCACTGTGATTGGCCAGTGCCCGTCCCCCCCGGAAATATGGCGGCCACATACCAAGCAGGTCGCTCCAATGAACTGCAGAGGCCAATGAGGTATCTAGGTTTCTATATCTATGGGTTAACTCATAGACATATAAAGGTAGACGCCTCCTTCGGCTCTGAAGCGTTCGTATCTCGGGTGCGCTTCCTTGTTCCGCAGGGCTAGCCTATCACTTCCTTCCGCTTCAGCAGGGGGCGTTCGGTAGGCCAATCAGAGGCAGGTGGGGCGGGTCTTTCCTTAAGAGGCAGCCGCGCAGCAACTAGTCAGTTAGACGCGCTGTGATTGGCCAGTAGTCAAACAGCCCTGCGGAAGAGCCTTGTATTGAGATACCAGTCGCTCCAATGAACTGCAGAGGCCAATGAGGTATCTAGGTTTCTATATCTATGGGTTAACTTGTTCAGGATGCCACGCACTTGGTTGAACAGATCCTGGGTCTTGGCCTCCTCTGTGTCCTTGACCTCCTCACGCCTCTGCTGCTTCTTGCAGGAAGGCTTCCAGGCCTCCTTTGCCTTGTTGAGCTGCACGTCGACGGACAGGGAGAAGTGGCGACGAGGTCTGTCTCTCCAACCTGTCTCTCCAGCTGAAGGCCTGAAATCAGAGCCACGGTCCATGCCTCCTGGTAGATACCGGCTGGGGTTTGGCCTTCCCAGGGGCTTCTTGCTGCTGACTCTGTCCAGGATTACATCACTGATGACTGGCAGGTCCTGAGGTTTCTGCATGCTGACATTGATGAACTGTAGGCTGAGGAGGAATCCTCTGTTGTAGCTGATCCTCTCCATCATAGTGTCCATCACCACAATCACCATCAAGCAGAAATGAACTCTCCATAGACTCTGTTTTTTGGGCTGGTTTCTAACGTGTACTTGCTTATTTAACTGCACCTATAATATTTGTGTCCCTGTTGAGAACCTTCTATAAATGAAGGTTCTCAAACTCACACTGCATTGAACCTTGTACTGGAGCTGAACATTCAAAACACTATAGCACCCTCTAGTGGATTAGAAAAGTCATGAACTAAGTTCCTACCTAACCATAATGTTAAGAAATACACTGTGACAAAGTTAAGAATTAAACAGTGTTCATCACTGTACAATGTTTAAGCTATATCTATACACAGCCTAGTGATGAACAATAAATCATTATTAAGTGTCACTAAAAGCCAGTTTTCCTAATAAAGTTATCTTTTTCTCCTCTCCCCTGGCCCCCACACACATGTAAAGCGTCTTTGAGTACTTAGAAAAACGCTATTTAAATTCCAGATATTATTATTATTAAAGAGAGGCACACTTAACCACTTTCACCTGGTGTCCCTATCATAAGCACGTCATTTAGGCTAAGAGTCTGTATTTATAAGCCAAGTAGACACTTGAGATCAAAGATCTCCTTTTCAAGCAAGACCTGGCCAAAATGTCAGCTTCGCAATAAAGTATACAAGACACAGAGAGACGAGAACATCCAAGGTCATGTTTATGAGTTCCATATACACTACAGTAAACAACATTATCCCATTTAAACCTTTGGCAGTTGTTTTCCCTACCATCATCCAAGGCAAGTAAATTGTATACACAAATCAGGTCTACGCTATAATCATTAATTAAATACACTTTCTTTTTTTATCGAATTGATGTGCTTTCAGACCACTGAATTATCAGCCAGTGCTTTATTCAATTACATTTGGTTATCCATTTGAATCTTCCCAAGACTGTCAAAAACAAAGACACACATTATGTAACTATCCCTGAAACATCTACTATATACACAGTATTGCTTGGAGTGTGTTATGAGAACAACAATATAATTTTGAGATACAGGCATGATGATGTGGGAGAGGCCTATTTGGAGAGTTGGTAGCAGAGTTTGTAGAAGTGAGATGGACAAAATTCTATTTCACAAAGTACGATTAGTTTATTGTGAAAAAGATTATGTATTCATGTCAGTAGCCTTGTGATCGTAGCCTGTAGCTCAGTGATTAATTAACTCTAGCCCAGTGCGGACTGCATGTAAGTCACTTGGTTGTGGATATACAGTAGATCCAGCTTTCTTTATAAAATCCCCAGTGTTCATTCATCTATTGGTATCTCAGAGAGAGTACAGATGGACCCTTATGGAAGGAAAGGCAGGATGTTGACTAGTTACTGAAGATATTTTAAGTACAAAGGAAAAATACCTGGGCAGTGGGCATTTCAGGAGAGACTATTCAAATAAAATACTGGAACACTGGATTGGGTCTGCACATATTAATTATTTTGTTAGTCTTCCTCAGAGTAAAATTATGAGCACCAAACCCTTCTACCTTTAACTGGACTTCTCTTTGTAGCGGTATTAGTACAGTTTTACGTCAACCCAAGATGTCCAGAGAGGAGTAGGTCGATTTCACAAAGAATCAATATCAGGCTTGCACTTGCAACAGCTCCTTTTTTCCTCACTGTATCGATAACAAAAGTTGCCTTTTCATGTTTCCCTTGCATCCCTTCGGCCGTCTCCCGCTCAACTTCAGTTAGCATCCTCTTCTCGAAAAGTTTGTCCACGACACATTTGAGATTGGGAGCTGAAATGCTGTCGATGAAGCTGCTCCGCACAGAAAACAGCCTGTCTTTCACTTCAAGACTTAGTGTGTGCTCAACTTGTTGTCTTCTTAAAGCAGGAGCTGAAAGGGGTACATAGCAATCCAATACACAGTCTGAGGTGTTACTGTCTACAACAGGCATTTCAAGGGAGTGGGAAAGGGGTTTTAGAAGCAGCCTAACATCATTCCTAAACCTTTCCTTTGAGATCAAGTCAAATGTTGCCATATAATTGGTATAGGAAGCTTCATCAACTCCAAATTTTGCCTTCTTTGGTTGAATTATGATGGAATCATCTTGAGGGGAAGTGGAGAGGGTGTATTCTTGCTTTGGGATTAGTTCAAATGGAGGGACTTCAATGTAAATCTCTTCTCCATGCCTCTTCCTCCTTATTTTCAGCACTTCATCCAGCACAACGTTACCTGGAAGCAGCAATACTTTCAGGATTGAACATGGATTATCATCGGTTGGTGGTGTATAAAACAGCAACGCCAATGCACGGATAGGATCTTCAGGTATAGGATCTGCAGGGATAGGATCTGCTCGGATAGGATCTGCTCGGATGGGATCTGCTCGGATGGGATCTGCAGGGATAGGATCTACAGGGCTAGGATCTGCACGGATAGGATCTGCTCTGATAGGATCTACATGGATATGATCTACATGGATAGGATTGGGGGTTGGACTGTTAAAAAATAAATTTACCAACCTTTTTACACCTGTAAAAATTATGAGACCATATCGCGAAAATCCAGTTATGTTTATAATGACATGAGTTTCTGTGATCACATCGGGCTTGATAAACTCAATGCCATCATCATCCGTCACATGGACAACATACAAGGACTTGCCTCCGCCCATGGAGAGGATCTCACAGTGTTGAAGGTGTAACTGACACACAGACCCCTGAGGACATTTGATGTCAAACAGTGGTCCTGCAGGCCTCTTGCTAAGCTGGGCTAGAAGCTTTTGTTTCCAAGGGACTGTCCTGTAATTCACATATGTCTCTGTCTCTATCTTAAACACCAGGCCGGTCATTCTGCATTGGAACAGTCCTGCTTGGGTGCAGTGGAACCTGTAGCCGCCTTCCTTGTTTTCTAAAACAATGTCAGGTGTCATTTTCTGTGTTTTGTCCAGTACTGTAACATCATTCAAACTGTGGGACCGCTTTGCCTTGTTCCCTATACATGGACTTTGGCTCAGTGAGGGTAAGCTGTGAGAACGAAGCAGGGAGCTGGATTCTTCTATCCTGCAACCACTAAAGCATCTACTTAGATCAGTTTCATCTTGGAGCTCCAATGAGGGGTGTGGAGAGGACAGTGACACTGTAACAGGATGGTCTGTGGTTGAGCAATCACAGGCTGTGTCACATGGCATCATTTCTTCTGGGAAATGTTGGAAGGCCTGTTGTGATACGGAGGGGGAAGGCAACATGGGGGAATGGGGAGACACTATAGCAACAGAGGGTGGAACTATTCCCCGTGGAAAATCTTGTGATGAGTGACCTTCAAGCTGTTTCTGGTATGGAGTTGTGTATGCCACATCATCATCATCATTGTGATCAGAATCAGCTTCCATCTCACCATGCAAAAAAGAGAAAAGAGAAAATAAAATTAAAATCAAGGATATTAAATAAACATAAATAAATATGAACCAAATAAGACTATTCTACAGCACCAGCTCTTAAAAAAGTCACTCCCTGCTGGCTGGCTTGCTGGCTGGTTGTGATTGTGATTGTGATTGTGTGTGACTCTCTGCTGATGTTCTAACATGCCTTGCATCAATGGCACTCTACCAGTAGATGAACATTCGACATTGAGGCTAAGTTCTTCGGAGGGCCTATTTTAATAAATCAAACAAAAAAGCCCAAAACCAAGCACACATTGTCTGATCTGGCATATTGAGGGGCCTCTAAGTAACATAGATCCAAAAGTGATTTCACTTAGACCCATAGGGGATGCCACAAATGTGAAGACTTCTTTTTAGACTAATTGTATATTTAATTTTTTTGGCATACATTATCAATTAAAAGCGTGTTATAATGCCTGACATCTGCATTTGATTCCGTGAATTATTTGCCTTCCCCCTCCCCCTTCAAAATGGCAGAGACACAGACGTCCATGCATCTCATTCTCACCTCCCTCCTTGGGGACTAAGGGGCGAGCAAACAACGGGAGTGAGGGAAGCAAGAATGGAAAGGAGAACCATAAGTAGCCTCCCTACAGGTTAAACACGCATGCAGATGAGATGCTCTGTGAACAGAGCAGCATCTGCAGCATTCATACTGTAGGTGACAGACAGACAGGTAATGATAGTTGTCACTGTGGTGAAATGAAAACAATACTCAAACATCTCAATAACAACATCAACCCTCGCTAGTGTCAAACAACAAAGTAGACGAGACAATATGCTTAATACTAATCTAGACTACATTATGTGTTGTTAAGCTAATATGTTAGCTGGGAAGTGTTGGAAAGTTACTAAAGTAATATGTAACTTAAAGTAATATTATTATTACTTTTTCCCAGTAACTAGTAACGTAACTAATTACTTTCATGTTTTGAGTAATAATATTACCTTTACTTTTTTTCAAAAATATTTTTTTTTTTTCACGAGCCTTGGTGGTACTCTGGGTTTGAGTGTGTTTATTTGATCCTGTGTTGTTTTTGGTCCATTGATATAATGGTAGACTGGTTGGGATCGAGTTGCTATGCAGGCTGCTGATCCGGTCTAGAGCGGATACGGAAACGTTGCGCACTTGTCTATGTGTGAATTATCAGCTGCGGAAGGGCGGGCCTTAAACCGGATCAAACAGTGTTGCCATGTCTGCTTATTATAAGCGACTTGTTAACCGATGAAGACGCGCCGTAAGCTTGTAGGTTCGGCTATTTTCAATATATATATATATATATATATATATATATATATATATATAGGTCACTGACTGTGGCATGTATATATATATATATATATATATATATATTATGAAGAGGTTTTGTTGTTTAACTGGTTGTTGTCAGATAAAAGGTTTTTGAGAGGCTGGCTGTAAGTGGGTCCACCAACATATTGTCCAATGCCCACTTAACTGTAGTCCTAGTACATAGGCCTAGCTGTAGGCTGTTAGCACACTTTTGACTTTCTTTGAAATTTTCAGCAGTCATACAGAATGATTGATTTTTTTTAACTTGCATTTTCCCACGGTGATATGTGTTGCTATGGGAGCCTTTTTATTTTTGTATTTTATTAGAATACATTTTGTTTAAAAAGAAATATAGCAGTTTATGAATAGGTTTTGTTGTTTAACTGGTTGCTGCTGTATATATTAATGTATATATTTTATGTGTTTTGTGTCCTGAGCTCCTGACTGAGTCCTCTTGATGCTTTCAGTTTTGATGGCCAGTCAGTTATATAGAAATGTTAGTTTTTCTATAT
This sequence comes from Gymnoscopelus braueri, assembly GCF_963280865.1. Taxonomy (NCBI): domain Eukaryota; kingdom Metazoa; phylum Chordata; class Actinopteri; order Myctophiformes; family Myctophidae; genus Gymnoscopelus; species Gymnoscopelus braueri. The sequence continues at coordinate 30,845,769 of NC_137608.1, forward strand.
TTTTGGAATTGAAAAAACTGCTAATGTTGAAAATGCAAAGTCAAACTTTTGGGGAGAAAGGATGCAATTACTGGGGGCGAGAGAAAAAAAGTAACTTAAAGTAATAAGTAACTAATTACTTTTGGCAGGGAGTAATAAGTAAAGTAACTACATTACTTTTTAAACAAGTAATATGTAATAAGTAACATATTACTATGTTTTAGTAACTTTTCCAACACTGCTGGGACATACTGACAGAAAATGTCAGTAATTAATGTACTTAATAAATAATTGCAAGCATTATTGGTCCTACTGATATTCTGTTATTCTTTGACAGATATCATTGTGAAATTGGTATTAGATTGAATTCAATGTGGTATTAAAAGGTATAAAAAAGTATTACATTTAATTAAGTAAACAAGCAGTGCTTGGACCTCATATTACAGTACTTGCTTGCAACAAATATATTACTAAGCAAGTACAATTAAGCAAAGTAAAATAAGTACCATTTCAAAATCTTTCAGGAAGGGGGTTCTGTCCTTGAAGAGTCTGGAAAGACATCAAAGGATGAAACATTTTACTTGATGTATGTAGTAAACATGTATGTAGTATGATGTGTGTAGTAAACAATGTTGTTGATGATTTCTCTACACACCTGTTGCAAATAAGTGACTCTGTAACAGGATGGTCTGTGGTTGACATTTCTTCTTGGACATGTTCGAAGGCCTGTTGTGATACGGATGGGGAAGGCAACATGGGGGAATGGGGGGACACTGTAGCAACAGAGGGTGTAGCTATTCCCCGTGGAAGATATCCGTGAGGTTCATGTACTTTCCTGTATGGTGATGTCTCTTCATCATGATCAGAACCAGCTTCCATCTTACCATGCAGAAAAGAGATAATCAAATCAAATCATTTTTTTTAAAATAACCAAATGAGACTGTTCTAAACCATCAGCTCTTAAAAAGATCACTCCCTGCTGGCTGGCTGACTGACTGACTGACTGACTGACTGACTGACTGACTGACTGACTGACTGACTGACTGACTGACTGACTGACTGATTCTGTGTGACTCTAAGCTGATGTTCTAACATGCCTGCATCAATGGCACTCTACCAATTGATGAACATTTGACATTGAGGCTGAAGTTGATTGAGGCTGATTGAAGTTCTTGGGAGGGCCTATTTTACTAAATAAAACAAAACAAAAAAAGCCCAAAACCTAGCACACATTGTCTGATCTGGCATATTGAGGGCCCTCTAGGTAACATAGAGCCAACAGTGATTAGACCCATAGGAAATGCCAAACATGTGAAGACTTTTTTTTTTTTTAACAAATTGTACATTTTACAATTTTGGCATGAATTATCAATTAAAAGTGTGTTATAATGCCTTACATCTGCATTTGATTCTGTGAACTCTCTGCCTTGCCCCTCCCCCTTCAAAGAGACACAGACGTCCTCGCATCTCATCCTCACCTCCTTCCTTGGGGACTAAGGGGCGAGGAAACGGCGGGAGTGAGGGAAGCAAGGATGGAAAAAATGTAATCAGAATTAACCCCACTAGAGGTTACACATTCATGCAGATGAGATGCTCCGTGAACAGAGCATCTCATCTGCAGCATTCATACAGTATGTGACAGACAGACAATGATAATGTTTGCCCTAAACTTCAACACTATTTGTCACTGTGGTGAAATGAAAACAATACTGAAACATCTCAATAACAACATTAATCCTCTGCTATTGTCACACGACAAAGTAGGCAATAAGTATACGATATGCTTAATACCAATCTAGACTAGATTTTGTGTTGTTAAGCTAATACGTTAGCTGGGACATACTGACAGAAAATGTGACATAAACGTCAATGAATTATTGTACTTAAAGGAGAATTCCGGACATTTTAAGTGTTATCTTTGATGTGTAGTTACTCACTCACCGAGTTATGAAGTGGCGTTGAGTTTTTCCAGCGATCCCCCTGTCTGTGAGTCTGGTCGACCCCCACTATTGGCATAGTGGGAGGCGCGTGTCTTAGTGAAAAATTCCACAGCTCCAAACTTCTTTTTTTTTCCACAAATCCTCCTCATGGTGTCTCCTGATACTTTCACATGCACTGTTTATCACTCACGAGCTGGCGTTCATGGTCAGCGACGTGAATGTTTTCCTCTCGCGTGAAATCTTGCGTCTCGCGAGATTTCCCGAGGAGCGCAGTGAGCCGAGGACGGGAAATCTCGCGAGACGCGAGATTTCACGCGAGGAAAACATTCACGAAAAAAAAAGAAGTTTGGAGCTGTGGAATTAGGCGATTTTCACTAAGACACGCGCCTCCCACTATGCCAATAGTGGGGGTCGACCAGACTCACAGACAGGGGGATCGCTGGAAAAACTCAACGCCACTTCATAACTCGGTGAGTGAGTAACTACACATCAAAGATAACACTTAAAATGTCCGGAATTCTCCTTTAATAAATAATTGCAAGCATTATTGTTCCTACTGATAATATGTCATTCTTTGACAGATATCATTGTGAAATTGGTATTAGATTGAATTCAATGTGGTATTAAATGGTATTAAAATAATCACATTAATTAAGTGAACATGGGGTGCTTGGACCTCATATATAACTTGCTTGCAACAAATATATTATTAAGCAGTACAATTAAGCAAAGTACAATACGTACCATTTCAAAGTGCCTATCTTTCAGGAAGGGGGTTGTGTCCATGAAGAGTCTGGAAATACATCAAATGATGAAACATTTAAATTCAAGGTATGATGTGTGTAGTAAACAATGTTGATGATTTTTCTACCTGAGAACAATAAGTCATTCTATTAACTAGAAAAAGTGTTCCTCGGAGCACAGGTCTCCGCCAGGTCAGGTACGTTATTGTGGCCTCCTGGTGGCAATATAATAGGCCAATGTGAAAAGGGTGCGATTTATTCTTAGGTCGTTCACGGCAATCGGACACTGCATTCATGATTTGAGGCATTTTGTTCCAAAAATGTGTTTTGCTAAATTAGACCTGCTGGTGGCGCTATAACAGGCCAATGTGAAAAAGGGTGGCATTTCTTCCTTGGCCTAGTGGGAATGTGTTTGTGAAATTTCACAGAAATCGCAAGCTGCGTTCATGATTTGAGGCATTTTTTTCAAAACGGACTAATCCTGAAAATTTTGGAAGCGAACCTTAGCCAATGAGGATGGAATATGGGAAATTGGACAGATCCATGTTGATCACATGACTATAGAGATACTGTGTACCGATTTGCATGACGTTTGGATAAAATCTGTAGGAGTAATGTAAAAAAAAATCACACCCTGTGTGAAGTGGGCGGTGTCTTGCTAGCTAATCACAATACTGAATGGAGTCAACCAATCATGTACAAAAGATAAATACATTTATTGAAACACTCTTTATGATGGACGAAACCATAACTTGAAAAAAACCAATTTTTGGTTTTTTTCAAGTTATGGTTTCTTATATAGGGCTATGCACATGTGTCATGTGACACTGGCCAATCACAGTCCTGAATAGATTGTGATTGGCCAATCACGGTGCAGGATAATTGTACAAATTTCCAAACCTCACTTATAGGGGCGGTTTCACAGCGCAGGATATTTGTACATTTTTCCAAACCTCACTTATAGGGGTGGTTTCACCGCCCAAAAATAGGTTTTGCACAAATCGGCCTCCAGGTGGCGTTATAACAGGCCCATGTGAAAAATTGAGGCAGAGGTTCAGAATTGGCTTCCAGGAAGTGTGTGCACAGTTTCGCAGCGACCGGGCCAACGGTGCCAGAGATTAGCTGCTAACACACGGACAGACACACGGACACACACACACACACGGACACACACACCCACACACGGACGGACGGAGGGTAAAACATACTCTCTCGCCATGCCTTTCGGCCTGGCGGAGACAATAATGCACACATTCAAATACAAGTCCATTCTACTCACCGTACAGTTTGGAGGGAGGGCAGCTGGAGTAGTCTGTCTGTTAGAACATCAGTGAGTTTATTGTGTCTCAGACTACAACAACACAAGGAAGAGAAAGGACAAAGGAATAGATTAGTACCTCATGGTCACACACACACACACACACACACACACACACACACACACACACACACACACACACACACACACACACACACACACACACACACACACACACACACACACACACACACACACACACACACACACACACACACCACTCCATTCTATAGAACTACTCACTCCACAACTTGTGCTTTGTGCAGGTGGGGGATCAGAGTCTCTACTAGCTGGTCATTGAGGTGACAGTGACTGAGGTCCAGTTCTGTCAGTCCCTCAGAGTGTTCCAGAACCAGGGCCAAACATCTACAGGCCTTCTGATCTGGTCTGGTCCAACTGAGGTCCAACTCTCCGACCAGAGCTCCAGCCAGGGAACGTGCTCGCATCACTGTGTTCCTTTCACTAGAAGATAGGAGCTGGAGAAGGAGGTGTTTGCGGCATCTGGAAAAGAAATACAGAATGAAGACGTTTGGTCAGACGGTTCTCAAGATATGCAGGGGAAAAGACAGACAGACAGACAGACAGACAGACAGACAGACAGACAGACAGACAGACAGACAGACAGACAGACAGACAGACAGACAGACAGACAGACAGACAGACACAACTTAGGTATTTAGCAGACACTCTTAATCCAGAGGAATTACAGTAAGCAAGGTAAACACGAGGTAATACATCAAATGCATAGAAATAGTAGAAATAGGTTGTTTAGACCTGAAACCCTATTACGTAACTACTGTATACTTTTCAAGCCGGGAACCCCTTTTGGGGCTGTTGTTGCTATGTACAGTACTAGAGTCGCCCCTATCCGCTGCGTGGGGCTTTGTGTTTGTTGGTCCCTCCGTGTCCCTCTCTCTGTGTCTGTGTCGCTGCAGCACAGAGTGGCCAGCAGAGATGGGTTTTATGGCTCTTTTAAGGGAGGCGGATCTTGGGGATCCGTTCCTTTCAAAGAGGCGTTGTGAAGACTGGCTCATTTATGGCTCAGGTGTATATTATAGTTATAGATACGTAAATATATAAATATGTATGTATTCATATGTCATAATAGTATGTATATTTGTATTGTAGATATAATTTATATGTGACTGTAAATATGTGTTATTATGTACTATAATAGAGCATATGACATATGATAGATAGATGTTATAAGGTAGAATATTATGATATATAACATTTTATTGCAATAATTATTTTAATATGTAATTGATATATATATATATAATAATATATTACATATATACAGTATGTAGAAGATATATAAACACGGCCCTAACCTCTAGTAATATACATAATAATACATATGATCATAGTATATAATGTTATGATATATAACATTGTATTGCAATAATTATTGTGTGACATCGTGGCTAATGGTGGCAAGCCAATAGATTAACGTTGTTGGTATTATCATGACGTCGTTTTTATGATTTGAAGTTTTTCTGAAAATTTAGGTCAGGATTTAGAAGGCGTTTTTAGAATCAGCCTCAGGTCTGAATGGGTTCAATGAAAACCAACATTAAATATTGATCTCTGTATCATAAACAGAATAAAATAAAATAAAAAGGTCGACACTGTATCCATCAGATTTCAGGTTAAAGAGTCAGTGGAAAAAAGTGTATGATATACTAAACTTATAAACCTATTATGAAGAATGACCAAGCTATGAAGACAGATCATTTGATGCTGGGATTAAATCACGAAAGTTACAAATAATCAATCCCTTTTAACCACTTTATTAAGCCCTATTTCATACTTTGTCATTCGACGGTGTCACATGAATCATGATGAAGATAGTTGATTTACAAGCTCACAACACAATACTTCATGATGTTTTGTGAGCTACTGAGCTTGTAGATCGGTCTATATGCCACCCAACTTGAACTTAATAATATAATGTAGTATGGAGTAGCCTATATTTAATTATATCTAATCATCTTGCTATTTCAGCTATTGTTGAGTTAAACAAAATAGATATGCTTATAGAGAACTAGAAAACCAATTATTTTATCCCGATTCTACCGGACCCCCATGCGTGTAATGAGCCGGTCTCCATGAGGAAGGAGGTCACCGAGAAAATTCCATGATTTTTGGCTTTTAAATATAGACAAATATTAAATGAAAGGAAACACATTAACCTGAGTTGTGAGATGTAGGGTAGACACTGAAGGAAGGTCCTCACTTCACTCTCTTCATCTGACCAGCCTGTCAGCTTTACTGGTTTCTTCTCTAGTTGGAGTTTCAGCACCTCTAGGAGGAAGGAGACCTTTCTCTCTGAGAGGTCTATGTACCAGACTGCAGGAGCCGACTGGTAAACTGGTTGTAATGTTGGAAGAACACTTCTGCCTGTTTGAGTCTCATAGTTCTTCAAATAGGAGTATAGGTACAGTAGTACATCACATTGATACTTTTTGTGTCCATCACTAATCCAGCCAATAAAGGGGAATGTTTTGTAATTACACAAAGAAGACAACAATTCCAGAATCTCTCCTTTTCCTTCTTCCTGTTCTGCTGCTTCACAGATGAGCTTCCCCAGAAAAGTGGTTGGTCCTTGACCATAGACACTGTGACAGTTTAAATGAAAATACACATGAAATATTGATCCTCTGCATCATAAACAGACCCAAACAATGATGGACTCTGTATCCATCAAATGTTAGGTTAAAGAGTCAATGGAAAATGAAAGAAGAAATACAAGTGTATTTAACTTCTAAAACTATTATAAAGAATAACCAAGCAATAAAGAAAGAAATAGAGTATCATTTCATGCTGAGAAAGTCACAAAGAGTTACATAATCAATCCCTTTTAACAAACTACGTAAGGCATATTTAAAAATTCATCATTTAACGTGTCAAGTGGTGAAAATAGCTGATCTACAAGCTCACAACACTTTGCTTCATGATGCGAGCTTGTAGATACATATTAATTCATAAATCATACCTCATTATTTTCAAAATATTTCTTGAAGATAATGAGGCTTTTATATTTAGACAAAACATTAACCTGAGCTGTGAGATGTAGGGTAGACACTTAAGGAAGATCCTCACATCACTCTCTTCATCTGACCAGCCTGGCAGCTCTACTGGTTTCTTCTCTGGTTGGAGTTTCAACGCCTCTAGGAGGTCATAGATATTTCTCTTTGAGAGGTCTATGGACCAGACTGTAGGAGATGGTGGGTAAATTGGCATCAGGTGTTATTGTATTATTTATATTGGCTTTATATTTTAACACTCACAATAGTATTTTCACATTCACAGTGCAAAAATTAACCAGCATATCAATGTTAAATACTGTTTGTATTTGCTAATGTTTCCTTTACAAACAGTACTACCTTTAGAATGGATGATTTCCACAACATCTATGAAAAAAAAGCAGCTGATCCAATGGTGTAGGTCGAAACTGCTCATCTGCATGGAGGTGGAGGCTGCTTCTTTGGATACTGGTCTCTTTAAGGTCCTCTTCCTGGTTATGTCAATGATTTTCAGTAATTCATAGCAGGCTGCCTCCCCTTTGTCTGTGACCCAGTCCAGTATTGTTCTTGTCTTATCATAGTCATCTTTCTCTGTCCGTATTTTCCAGATCTCATCCTTAGTAAACACTCCTCTCTGATACAGATCGACCACAATAACAGAAATATTCTGTAATCCTCCCACCAGGTGTGTTCTGGCGTTCTTGATGTATTCCACAGCTGACTGGCTTCTAGACGCCATGTTGTCACTTAATTCTCAAACATGTAGTGTAACAGGTGAAGACTTGTGCTGTTTGCTGGTCCAGGATCTCTTTGAAGCTGATCTCTTTTTTTTTATGTCTCTGATATGAATGAAAATAAAAATATATATTTTTAGAGATTAATATATGATGCTTCATTCTTCTCTGTATAGTGGGGCGGCGTGGCACGAGAAATCAGCCTAATCGTTACATTTTACGAAGAAAGCGCCAAATTTGGCAGAAGTGTTGATTGACATATTGGGAACAAAACTGGATATTGGGACATCACAAATTCTCACCCTGGTGGGTGTGGCAGCCATTTTTCAAAATGGCCACTAGCAGTTGATTGAGGCATTTTGTTGAAAATGGAGCACTCCTGCAAACTTTGGAAGCCAGTTTTAGCCAATCAGGATGGAATATGAAAAATCTGAAAGACAGGTTTTGTTTAATGACTATAGAGATACTGTGTACCGATTTGCGAGATTTTTGGACAAAATCTGTAGGAGTACTGTCAAAAAATATGTTTTGCACAAATCGGCCTCCTGGTGGCGCTATAAAAGGCCCATGTGAAAAATTTGGGGCAGAAGTTCGGAATTGGCATCCAGGGAGTGTGTGTGCACAGTTTCGCTGCGATCAAGCCAACGGTGGCGGAGATTAGCTGGTGACAGACGGACGGACGGACGGACGGACACACGGACGGACGGACACACGCAGGGGCGCTGACTTTTGTGCGCGACCATGGGGGCTGAACTTGACCACCAGTCGCCCCCCCCCCCCCCCCCCCCTTCCCCCCCCCTCCACCCACTGCGTCGCGGGCATGTAGGCGCGCGAAGCGCGCGCGATTTTTTTTGCTTAATTAATTCATTAAATGACCATAAAACAACATTAACAACACTCTACCCATCCTTCAGTGTGTCCCATCCTCAAATGTTTTACTTAAATAAAAGTACTTATTTTAGTAGTAGCCTATAGTTACTACTCCACTACATATAGACAAATATTGTACTTTTACTCCACTACAATTATTTGATAACTTTATTTACTATAGTTACTTTGTAGATTTTGATTATTATTATTACAAAACCACTTATACAGTATATACTTTGGCAATTTGAAAATAGCAGATTTGCGATGCGTTGTGAGCTTGTAGATCTGCTATTTTCAAAGAATTTGTATACATTTTACACGTTTGAAAACTTGTGAAATGGGACCTTCTGCATAATGAGTACTTTTACTTTTGGTACTTTAAATACATTTTGATACCAATACTTTTCTACTTTTACTCAAGTACATTTTGAATACCTTACTTTTACTTGTAATAGAGTATTTTTACACCGCAGAATTTATACTTTTGTTTAAGTAAAACATTTTAGTACTTTTTCCACCACTGGTATTCAGTGCATGCAGTGAGTGACTGTTCACACAGGACGAGGGAGTCAAGGGACACAGCATAGCGACCCTTCATTTCAATAAGGGCACACGGCAGAGCCAAAACCTGCAGAACATGTTTAGCACACAGCCATAGCCATGGTTCACATGACGCTTGGTGCCGAGTCCCCCTGGTCTAAACAAGTTGTGTTCGATTTTTCGAGCCGCAATAGCCCCGCCCCCCCCCGCCGCGAGCCGTTTCTCTGTCTGGGCTATTGTTCTAGGTGTCAACGGCGCGTTAACACCTATCTGCGCCCCGCTATAGTAATGGTAATAGTAATGGTACTGTATGTTTGAGCCTGACATCTGAGATTCATGAGGGGGCTGACCAATTGACTGTGGGGGCGCTAGCCCCGACGCCCCCACGTCATCGGCGCCCCTGGACACACGGACGGAGGGTAAAACATACTCTCTCGCCATGCCTTTCGGCCTGGCGGAGACAATAAAACAGTACAACAATAACACAAGCGTTCGTACAACTAGTTAACAACAAGTAGGCCAGGCAGAGAGGATGGGTAGTGTTTCCTGAAGAGGTGGGTTTTCAGCCTGCGGCGAAATATGGGCAGTGACTCTGCTGTCCTGACATCAGTGGGAAGTTCATTATATTATTGCAACGCCCCCTTTTAGGTAATTAGCATGAACACACCCACACACCTTCATACTCGCATACATCACGCAACATTTTCGCCTACTAGGACAAAAATTAGGAGGATTTGATCAACTGCTGGTGGCCATTTTGAAAAATGCCTGCCATGCCCACAAGGGTGAGAATTTGTGATGTCCCAATATCCAGTTTTGTTTCCACTATGTAACTTTCCTCTTCTACCCCGGATTTGAACCCGGTTTCCTGCGCTATTGCTGACATGTTTACCATTGAGCTAATAGAGCCTGCCTGCTTGCTCAGGGGATAAATTGAATCTTGACCTGATGGTAAAAATGTGTGTCAGATCCTGTGTCTAGGTGAGACATGACCTTTGACACGATCTAAATGTCTCAACAGAAGAGCAGGGAGACAAAATACAACCACCCCCATTGTATAAGTTATATTGTATTAACATTAGGGCCGGGACTTTATCGTGTTAATTTTTATAAATTAATTATAGAAAAAATATTGTGTTAAAAGAATTTACGCATTTTAATTGCACCTATTTTTGCACCACGGAACGTTTCTCACTGGACGAGTTTCAGGCGTACCGATCATACCGGTACACTAACCAACGTGCATGTCGTCAGACAACAACAAACCGCAGTCAGCGCAAATATACTGTTACAATTAAAAGTCCGGAATTCAACATGTACTTGAGTAAAAGTATAAAAGTATATGCATCAAAATGTACTTAAAGTACCAAAAGTAAAAGTACTCATTATACAAAATGTCCCATTTCAAGTTTTCAAATGTATACTAATCTTTTGAAAATAGCAGATCTACAGTAGAAGCTCACAATGCGTCACGCTTGTAGATCTGCTATTTTCAAATGGCCGATAGGGTTGAAGTGGTTACTGTATGTTTTGTAATAATAATCAAAATCTACAAAGTAACTAGTAACTAACGTTTTCAAATAATTCTAGTGGAGTAAAAGTACAATATTTGCCTCTGAGATGTAGTGGAGTAGAAGTAAAAGTATTAGAGATTGGAAATACTCGAGTAAAGTGCAAATAAGTCAAAATTGTACTTAAGTACAGTACTTAAGTACATGTACTTAAAGACGTATACCAAAATCCATTTGAAAAAAATGCTTCTCACTGTTCTCAGGTCAAATATTGATGTACGATTAAAATGCGATTAATTTAGATTAATTGATTACAAAGCCTCTAATTAATTAGACTACAAGTTCGGCCCGCCTCACATCTAGCGCGAGGTAGCGCCCACTTCACAGCACAGATCCACCTGCGCGAGTCACCTCACAGTGTATTTTGTAAAAGTAGGTGAAAGTCGCTTATAATTAGAGGACATGGTAACGCTGAGTTTCTCTCTCTCCCCCTCTCTCGCCCCCTTCCCCTCTCTCGCCTATCTTATCAATGAAATGAATGAATAATATAATATACAGAGGTGTCTCACACACACACACATCGCGATCCTAAATTGAATGGGCGCAATTTTACAGCGCGAGGCCGGCCCGAAGCCCGACACCTTTTTATTTATTTATTATTAATAATTAATAATTAATTATTTTCGAGTGTGCATGCGTTTTCACTGGTGCGTGCAGCAGCTGCACTTTCAGCTGCGCTCTCGCGCTCTGATAAAAACAAAGCTACAAGGAGCCAAGAACACAGCCATCACACTAAAAAGTAAGAGATCGTCCGTATTTTGCTGGCTTTCCACAGTACAGTCACTGCATGTCTGCTTGTCTGCTACCCATTTAAAATAAATAAATAAAATAATAATACCATGCATTATAATGCATAGACCGGACCATAATCATTTATAATGCATTATAATGCACTTTTAATGCTTTATAACACTCATTATAAATGTTTATTATTATGCATAACAACTTCTAACAGAGACACTTTATAACTGACTAAATTAGGGTAGTTATATTGCTGTTCCACTGAGCTTATAATTCATTATGACCAGCAATTATAAACCCTGTCATACATGATTATAGACATTCATAACAAGTGTTATAATGCCTTTAAGTGCATTATAATGTATTATACATGTGATTCTAATGTATTATAGACCCAACCTGTAAGTAAAGTGTTACAAAAAAAAAAGATATAGTGCTGATTTAATGTAAAACAATACAATTATTTTTATTTTATTTAATAATGTTATTATTATATATTTTCTTTAAAACCTTGGAAACTGTATACTACTGTACATGGGTTCTATTGATCCAAGCTGGAACACAATCCATTGATTGATTATTAAAATGCACACGGCCCACCCATCTGACCACTTAACAGATGGATGGTCAGATGGATGGGCTGCGAACGCTTTCGACATTTTCAAGTGGGCCCTGATCCAGAAAAAGTTGTAAATATCACAACATGATACGTATGTTTTTGTTCCACTTGTATAGATAATATAGAAACTGCAACATGTTAGAGATAATATGAAATAAAGTACAAGAACTTACCAGACATGAACAAAATAATGACATCATCCATACATTTGTGGCTCTTCAACTCCTACACAAATGATATTAAACAAACAGGAAAGATATTGTTAACTCAGTAAAAATTCCTAGTTAGCTTGGAGTCAAAAACAAAAGCATAAGAAGTACTGTACACTACTGTATATGAATCACTAGCAGGGGTCATCACCATGCCAGCTTGTGATGGATATGTTCATTAATATTTTATTTTTGCCACAGACATACAAAATAAGTGATCAATAATTTTACCAGAAATACACAATGTATAATCTATGCCATAAACACTATGGTAGGAGTTTATTATATACTATATATACTATATACTATTATATTTTTTTATTATATGCTCATTTACAGTTCATTTATATCATGTATATATTTACATGGCTGTATATGCGGCATATACAGCCATGTAAATATATACATAATATAAATGAACTGTAAATGAGCATATAATATGCCATTTTACATGCCTTGGCACCAAAAAGGTTGGGAAACACTGGTCTATGCCAATGTGCTACACATTTTACAATTATAGTATTTCTGCATTAACCACTGAGCCACAAAGAAATATGGGGGGAAGAAAGGGTAAAAAAAACAAGTATCTACAAGCTCACAACACATTGCATCATGACATGTTGAGAGCTTGTAGATCTGGTATTTTCAAAACATTTCAGAATTGTTCTAATTATTTATTTATTTACTTAACCTATAATTACATGCCCAAAATGGGGATGCCAGAGGTTACCTATTCCGAAGAAAACCTTAAGACTGCCAGGTGGCTTAGAAAGGCATTAAATGTGGCATGGTGAAAGTCTATTCTGTATTTGGAGTGATACAGAGGCACAGAGTGCAAAAATTATACCGTGGACCCCTATCTCAAAATATTTTGTTCCAGGGACCCCCAGAAGTTGTAACAGAGTTAAACATTTTTGCATTAAACAATATTGATACGATTTGCACACATTTTCACGATTTTTCTAAAATAGCAGATCTACAAGTTCATAGCGCGGCACTCAGGCCGCGCTATGAGCTTGTATATCTGCTATTTTTGAATAGCCAAATAAATCTTAAAATGACACACAGATGCGTTCCCGGTCTTAATGGGTTAACTCATTAAAGGATGCTGCTGCTGGGTGAAGTTTATAATGTAGCTAATCCTAAAACACCTCTGTGCATAGTTTGAATAAAAAGATCCATGTTTTAAGTAAATTAAAATGGTGGTCTGTCTGTATAGCCTCTGCTGTGTATGATAATCATTTAATTTAATGTTAAATAAATGTAACATAATTTTTAAAGGTGACCGTGAGGATTATACTGTATATGTGACAATAAACATATTTAACAGATTGTCAATCCTTGTCGAACAGTATCATACCTCGTGTCACCAAGCTTTCCACAGTACAGTCACTGCATGTCTGCTTGTCTGCTACCCATTTAAAATAAATAAATAAAATAATAATACCAAACCTTAAACATCCGTGCGGTGTGGAATCTACCATTAGTTTTGGGATACGATGTTGACAAAGGCGCAGTGGTGGGTTCTACCGTCAGATGCTGTGTACGTCGTACACCTTGAGATTTTTTTTCGTCGCCACCGTACACCTTCAAAAACTGTTCAAAACAGCGTATCTGAGACGCTGATACGCTCTGATACGCTAACTGACGGCGCTGACTGACTGGCGTTAACGTGCACTGTGCTGCTCAGGGCTCAGGCAGCAAAGCGAGAGAGAGTAAAAAAAACGATTCTGGGCGAGCGTTCCGATGGTAACTGGAACACTCGCCCCAAAACACACTCGCCCCCATTCATTTCGCGGACAGAGGCCGCCGAATTAGACCCGGGGCGAATGTGTTTAGGGACGAGTCTTCTGTGATTTCATTCACCAGCCAGTGTTGCCAGATCTTGCGAGAGAAATAAGCAACCATTTCTATGAAAACAAGCCCAAAAGAAGCAACTTAGGCCACATGAGCACTTAAAACCTACGCTATTTTTTGAAGCAAGCCTAAGCAAGTACACTTTAGAAACAAGCCCCAAAAAAACGCAACCCACAACGACCAACATTTTACAAGAAAACTTTATAGAAAAACAAGCCCAAAGTCGCTTATAATACGCGGACATGGCAACACTGGCCCCAGCAGGTTTGATTGATTGATTGATGTAGTTTATTTAGAAAGACATGAGAATAGTACATGACAGTACATAACAGTACATGGAAGTACAAATTCACAATACAAGGTCTACTAAACTGGAAACTCTCATTAAGCACTAAGCTTGTTTAAGATGAGAACCCCATGCACACAAATCATGATGAAATATAAGAGGCAGGCAGATATACACACACCATATTTCCAGAATGTCATACAATCAAGGTAAAGCCCCGGAAGAGTGAGACAGGCAGCGCCAACAACAAAAACAAACAAGGAACCGAGAGTGGTACGAGAGACAGAACGAGAGCAAGACAGACATTACAGAGCGAGACACACACGCGCCGTAACGCGCGGAAAAATTTCACATGCACTATTTTTGTGGGCCACACACGCGCGCGAAGCGCGCGCGCAGATTTTTTACATTTAATTAATTATAGACTCGCGCATGCCGTGCGTGTGGGAGGCAGGGAATAATCATAGTATACCTTCAAAAAAAAACTAGAACACACCACTGACAAAGGGGTAAACATCTGAGCCTTTGCGGCCGTTCCACCGACTATGGGTGACATCCACATAGAACCTCATCTCGGAGCTGTATAGCGGAGTGAGAGGTTCTTATTGGAGCTAACTTCCCTAGCCTTGATACAAGACTGTCATATATGACCGATGACCGTTTTGATCCAAAGCTCCCCAGTTCCAACACAAGTTATCAAGTTGATCAACATGTAGGCTATCTATGTCTCTATGACCACATAAAATAAAATAAAAAATTGACCTGAGAACAAAACTCAACAATAATGTTACAGCAACAAAAAGTCACGACAAACTCTAGTCCTACTGAATAAAATGGATCATCTCACAACTAAACTAGTAGCTACACCTTATACTACAACAATGTTCTCAAAATATGCAAAAGTTACATAGAAGTAAATTACAGATCTAAATGGTTGAGAAAACCCATAAATTTGCATTTCCTACCAATGTAATGTCCTTATCACCTTGTCAGTCTGATGTAAATACATTCAGTGTCGCCAGTAATCGAATAAAATCGAAACTAAAAAGACGTGAAGGGGAACTTCCACATGATGTAGCCTGGGATCAATTCACTTTGCAGGTTGCTGATCCGGTCTGGGTTTGGAGCGGATACGGAAACGGTGTATTGGTGTGTGTGGGTGGGTGAAAGTTACCGGATGCAGTAGGCGGGCTTTAGACCGGATGTGAGTACTGAGCAGCAAATAGAAAGCAGCTTTCACACAGAGCCATGTGTATCTCTGCAGTATATCCACTAGATGGAGCCATTACTACATAAAACGGACCTTTCAACAATCTTTGATACAATTGTTTGATTGATTGATTGATGTAGTTTATTTAGAAAGACATGAGAATAGTACATGACAGTACATAACAGTACATGGAAGTACAAATTCACAATACAAGGTCTACTAAACTGGAAACCCTCATTAAGCACTAAGCTTGTTTTAGATGAGAACCCCATGCACACAAATCATGATGAAATATAAGAGGCAGGCAGATATACACACTACTATACAGAATGTCATACAATCAGCTTTCAGGTTACTGGTATGACGAGAGAAAAAAAAATATATATATATATATACAAAAGAGGAAAATGAAGGAGGGGGGGGGTAGGGGGGGGTAGGTTAAGACTTAGACAGGGGCCATTTTCGAATTGCAGCCTCCTGAAGGTGTATCTTTAGGGCTGTGACTAAAATGTTTGTGAAACATTTAATTTGTCTCCATTTGTGCATTAATTGATTCAGAAATGGATTTCATCTTCATGTTGAACACAATAAATAAGCACAACACACCTGAATATTTGATTAACGTGCATCCATTATTATAAGCTTATGCTGATTAGCAGCTAAACATAATTTATTTGCGCATTTTAAAGCTAACATTTTACAAGATATTTAGTGAAATATGATATCCAGCTACCAGACACTTCTAGAGGACCCTCAATAAAGTAAGAAAAGAAAATAATGTCCATCTTAAGCAGCTGTCAACTCTCAGGGGTAGACATTAAGGGAAAGGTGTAGTGATGAGCGGGATTCAGGATTTCAGAGGCAATTATGCGGGCTACGGGTGAGCGGGTCAGCCGCTCTCACACGCAAAAAAAAAAAAAAATCACATGCTTTTGTTTTGTCTTTATTCCTAATAAGAATATGAATAAGAATAATAAAACAGTTTGAATACACTTGGGGTGTATACTTGAAGATTATTTTCCTTCATGATTTTACCGTTTTTTTTTTTACCGCGGGTCGCGGGGCGGGTTGAGCCATAGATTATATGGGTTCGCGGGGCGGGTTGAGGCGGGTTGGGTTCCGTGGCGGGGCGGGGCGGGTCATGAAAAAACCCGACCCGCACATCACTAGAAAGGTGCCACTGGCCCCAACATTATAATAGTCCGTGAGCCAGGGGGGTTGGTCATTACCATCTGAGGGGATTAATGCTCATAGTGATTTTTGTCAAGGTATGCATGTCTAGAGTTAGAAAATATGTGATAGCCTTGCACCAATGGTAGCTTTATGGGTGCTATCATGCATTATAACACTAGGCGAAAATTACATGGGTCAATATATGAAAACATACTATTAACCCCCCCCAAAAAAATATACAAAAGGTTTTTCAATTGGTTCTGGTACGTCTAGGCATGCTTAAGAACATACAAAACAATCTAGGAAATTATATTTCTCGTAAAGCCATCATTTTCAAGATGGCGTCCAATATGACTGCCAGGAGCTTAAATGGCTTTATGATACTGTTCAACCTAGAAAGGTGGTTTTGGTGTCTAAAACTAGGTCTTAGGGTTCAAGAAATATGGCTGAATCAGTGAAATTACCATCAGTTAATTTTTTATTGCCAAATCAAAGATGGTGTCCATCCCATGGTGATGTTCCATTGTACTAAATTATGTTAAAAACAACAAAATATTGCAGTTGTGTGAGGGAATCTGTGAACTTCGTGAACGTGATTCATATGGGGACCTGGGGGGGGGGCATTCATAGGTGTAGAATCTATTTCTAATGTTATATTTTGACTTGCTGGTCAGTCTTTGGCCTATGTGCTAAAGGTCAGGTCAAGGTCTCTCTCGCACCTTATCGTCCAACCAGGTGTCCAAGCAGGCAGCAGATATGGTCACTGGTTGACATGTACAGCAGGCCCTATTCACCTCACAATTGACATGGAGCCGTTTGTTGACACCTTGCAGGTATATAAGCTCTATAATGTAATTGTGCATCCCGGTGGGATGCATGTTATACAGTCATTCTTCAGCTGCATTGCAAAACTGATGCAAGGTTCAGCACTGGAAGTGGAAATGCATGTGGTTGCAGAACATGACAGGCAAGTTCAGTGGTCAGTCCTGAGTGTATCAGCAGCACTCTGAAGTGGTTTCTATCAACTTGGCCAAAGACATTTGAACAGATACAGCAGTAGCCTACCTGGACACTGCACATCTCCATCCTACTGGCTGACAGTGGGTAGACAACTTCTTCCTACACTTCACATCCACCAGTTTGAATGCACAGGGAGACACATTGACATTAACTTCACCTTTTCTCTCATGAAGCACATGACTGAAGCACTTCTTCCATGCTGGCCATGTGCAGTGTGCTTGATATCTAACCCAGTGCCTGCTGAAGATGCATGTGCTCCATGCCATAGCATAGAGGCTAAGCTAGACCTTGTCTGTCGGCACCATGATGGATTCTGGATCACTGTCTCTGCTGACCAGTCTGGGGAGCAGACTGCCATAACGATCAGGAAAGATGCTGTCATGATGCATGTGAGTGGAGTGGACTGAAGCCTTCCCCAAAATGTGCAGAAACAGAGGGAGAGTTGAAGCACTGGTGTGTCTTGGTCATAAGATATTGGGGTGTAGGATTCCTCACACACAGAAAGATCATCTCTTCAATCCCATCCTTGGCTAATTTGCCCCCATGCTGTTGTGAATAGTAATGTCCTTTACCCACATGAGATGTCATCATGAAGAGTAAGAACATTAAGCAGAAGCCGTTGAGCATGTTGTACACCTTCAGTGCTGACGATAGATACTGCATTTAGTCATGATGAGGCAGACATCACCATGAGTTCCTATATCCCTGATGCAGCCATCTCTGGAAAGGGTGTGATACACATGCTCAGTGATTACACTGATGTTCTTGTCCTGTTGTATGCTGTGTATTGGGGTGTATCAGGTGGACCTACAGTGTAAAGTATAGATGGAGCATTGGGATGGGACAGTCTTATATGTATGACAAAGGCAAGATCAGAGCACACTACACTTTGCTGGCAGGGAACTTCCCAGGCTACCCTGATGTGCTGGGTGAGGTGGGTGCCACAAGTCAATGGCCCTTCCTCCAACACCGACCAACCTGTTGCACCAGATGTGGGCTCATTTATTTACAAGTGATGTTGTGGAAAGTGGCAGACCACCAAGCCCCACCTGACAAGTCGTTTGATGTCACAAAATTTGGATAGGAGATCTAGGATATTCTTGTTCCTGTCATTGCTAAGGGTGACCCCACCGTCAGAGCTATGTGACATGGTGCAATATCAATTTAGGGCACAGAGAGTGAGAAGTACATCACTGATGTACTGTAACTGCTCTGGTGAAGATGGTTACTGATGATATGTTCAAGCTACAGATGAGGAGTGATGTTAATAAGGAGGATACTTGTAAGGATGAGGTAGAACAGGATGTGGGTTGGAGAATACAGATGTAGTTGCAAAAGATACATATTTGACATTAGATTATATCATTTTACATTCATGTTATTATGAATACCAGTTCCTGTGACATGTTAATGACACTTTTCACAAAACAAAATCATGAATAGTGAACCATGAATGTTCATCAAGTTGTTTCCATTTGTTGTTCTCCCAGAGGTAAATTTTAACCTTGACCTGACCTTTGACATGATTGACCTGATATTAAAAAAATAACATCAGGAATGGATTCTACATATGAAAACCCTAAAAAAGAGGTATTAAACAGAGGTATTCTAAGACAAGCGGATTAAAAGTAAAGAATTGCCAGGCGTGTGTTTAGTGGCCATTTTGGATATTTTCTTACCCATTGCACTATATTCTGTTTATTGAATTTCATAATACATTTCCTTAGAATCTATGTATGTAAACATGGTTTTAAATCTATAGGTAATTAAAATATCTCTCTGCCATTACAAAGACAGGCACCGTATAGGACCTACTTTTCCTCTTTGAGCAGTCGAGAGGAGAGGCTTCTGTCACTCAATTTAACCAGGAAGATTATTTAATCTGTAAATGAATTAACCACAGAATTACTGTGTGTAGAAAGTGTACATGAAATGTATTTGACAAGACATAAGTAGTTTAAAACAGTTAAGAACTCTTGAAAAATATAATACAAAGGTTGTCCATCGGAGTTTTAGACCCTCAGTCTCCCCTGGGGAGGTTTTGTATGGGGAGGTTTTGTAAACTTCAATGACTCCTGGGGCAAGATCTGAAATGGATGAATGTGACTAAGACTGTAAGTTAGTATTTATCGTTAAATGACTATGATAAAGGACAAAAAACAACATAAAAAAGATATTAAGCAAATCACATTTAAATCAAGTTAATCAACTATTCACATTTAAATCAAATATTCACCAACTCCCTCCTCTTGACACAATACCATATATATTCTATATATATATATATAGTGTGGCAGAGAATTAATTTACTGATGTGAATGAAAAAAAATAAGCAAAAATGAAAAAGGGATTTTTTTTCTTATAAAATTTAAATATTTAAAATAAAACAAAATGACGTTATAATCTTTGTAATATTATGTGTTAATGTTTTCTAAATAATATTATAACATATTGAATCTCATAAGGGTTAATTTAACTGAGATGGGTTAAATTGAATTCAATGGAGGAATTCAATGTCATTAGGATGATATTGCCATAGTTATGTGTTAGTTACCAGGGAAGCTAACACTGCCTGTAAGGAATTATGGGTAATGGAGTAGATAAGAGGTCATTTTGGAATGAGTTGCCATAGCAACGTGGCTGTTACAGACCCTAACGGAAACGGAAATCTCCACAAGGGATTGTGGATATTGGAGTTTGCTTAACAGTTAAAGTTACTAAATTAGATGAACAAACTCATTCACATATGCTGATGGTGCTGACATTATGGCAAAAATAAAGGAAATAATATTAATAATGGGCTGACAGTAATAGAACTGATATTATATATATATAGATAGATAGATATTGCTATAAGGTAGTTACTGTAATTGGAAGGAATGGGTTAAAGTTATATTGAGCCCAATGGCCCTCACAAGGTCAGAATGTTCTCATAACAATTCAGTCACAGACTTTTCTGAGATAGCAAAACTGGTGAAAAATAAAATAAAATGAAATCCTTTGCTTTACTTTCACTACTCGACATAACTGACTTTCTTTACCTTCACTACGACATAACTGACTTTCTTTACCTTCACTACGACATAACTGACTTTCTTTACCTTCACTTTACCTTCACTACGACATAACTCACTTTCTTTACTTTCTTTCACACTTCTCTTTACTTTCTTTCACTTTCTTTACTCTTTTTCTACCCTCGAGCCACAAATGGCTACGCTCGTTCTACCCTTCTCTTACCTCCTTTCCAAATGAAAAAATATATATAGATGGTAATATTTGTGAAAAAAAAAAAAGTTTTTACAACAAATACTATAGGGTGGAATTTTAACATGAAGTCAAAAAAATGATGGGTAGATCAAATAAACAAAAGGGTGGGATTCCGTTTATGCCAGAAAAGATTTCCCCGTCGTCATAAACAGGACCCCCTTAGCTACCAAAACAAAATAAAAGCTTGAACTACCCGCTAACGAGAGAAAAAAAACAAAAAAACATTAGATATATAACTTAAAACCAACCCATCAGAAACTGGACTAATTAATGTAAAATACTCAAATGGAATTAATATGCTGGTGTGCCCTGGGTGTCGTGGAGAATAGCCAAGTCCTAATCACACATTAGGCACAGCAGAGAAGGAGAGGGCAGCGTCATAGGGGTCATAGGTGGGTGTCTAGCCAATATGAGGGCCCCAGCAGGGAGGATAGACACTAAACACAAACAAAGCAACATTAGTGTACAACAGTGGTATGGGGTGTGCGAGCACATACTGTGACATCAAGGACTAATTCTGTATATATTTGAGTACATTTTCTGTTAACAATTGAAAGTGGGACCCATATAAATGGGAACAAGACAACAATGTGAGAGATTAATACTAAATGGGTTAACAATCTGAATTGTCTTTGGTAAATATAAATGTAACAGGTATCAGATTATTTGAAGATGGGTATTCATAAATACTATATTGACACATATCATATTAGAACCTCTAATTTGAATTTCATGGGGCTAGGGTAGATGATTTTATATATATATGAAATATATATATATATTAAACTCATATATAGATATAATTTTTTTTCTCATAGTAATGGGAGATAGGAAATAATCACCTTTTGTTTTTAAATGGTGAAACTTTTCGAAAATATCAGATCTACAAGGACTGATTCCTTTTGTGTTTTAAAAGTGTTTTAAAAGTTAGGACACATCAAATTCATCTATCTCTGTATCAATTTCATCTATTTGCGGCCAGAGTGTCTTTGTCCGTTTAAAGGGAAGTTCATCTATGTCTAATTATCTACAACAACCCGGTTGTCAAAACCCCAGTTTGGCCGTCGGTGCCAAAGTGGAGGTTTGAAAGGGAGCGCTGTGTTCGGCTGGGGACATAGGGTCAAAGTATGGTCCGCCGTGGTCCCACATGACCAACAAATATAAGTTCGCGGGGGCCGGCCTGCAGTGTGTGAGCCCTGTGTAGAGAGACCAGGGGTGTTCTGGGTGTGGTGTGTATTACCTTGATTCCATGGTCCTGGTTGGTTCTGCTGTCGGTTTGCCCCGGATCCCCCGTTGTGGTTTTGGTTATTCTGTGGTGCCTGTAGGCTGATGTGTCCCTCCCCAGTAATCACGGCTTGTAGTTTAGCCCTAGGCTTTGGTTCGGCTATGCAATTGTTGTAATACTGAGCTAGAGTAGTGAGTTCCTCTGTGGTTTTCATTTTCCATAAGGGATCATTCATAGTGATGGCCTGTTTTAAGTGAGGGCGTAGAGCCTCCATTAAGAGGAGGTTAAACAATTTCTGGTAGCCCACCTGGCCACTGGTTAGGCCTGAGTGGCGGTTAAACTGGGTTTTAAATTTCTGAATGAATTCCGAGACATCCTCTCCGTCTTTCTGCTTGATGTCGGTGAGGACAGATAAATTAGTGTTAGCACGCAGGAGACCTAGTGCGTTCCCTATCATTTTGTTTACAGCTTCCTCGTGGTCTACCTGTCTTATCATATGGGGTCTCTGTTCGTCCAGAGCTGGTGGCTCGGTACGGAAACATTGGATCGCACGGCCATGTAGGTCGAGGAGGTGGGCCCCCTCTGAAATCTGATGTGACATGGCTTTGGGGCTACTTTTTGCAATAAGGTCCCTGACTTCCGTAGTGTTAAGCTGGTGTTCTATTATCTCTGCTTTGAGCGCGGTCTCCCACCCCTCTGGATTGTCCTGAATATTAGGTAAAGTTTCTGCAATGTTCTTAATATCTTCAGGAGACCATTTCCTGTACCTATAAGCCAAATTGCCATCCCCCTGTGTATAGGCCATTAAGGGAGCAATCAGTGTTTCTATCTGATCTACTGTATGCTGTGCAGTAAGTGATTGTGTAGGGTGTGTTTTAGTGTTAACCCGACGTTCATGTGAAGATTTTGATCTCTTACTAGTGCTTGTGTCAGATGGAGGAACGTGGGGTAGGGGTGAAAGTCCTGAAGGCTCACCGACAGCAGGTCCAAGCACAGGTCCAAGCAGGTCCACATCCTGAGAACGTGGAGAAAGAGTAATTTTTGTTATGTCAATCAAAACCTCGACATCATCCTCACTTTCAAACATTGACTTATCAAATGAAGGTAGTATGTCAGTGTGAGTGGTGCACTGTGCTTTGTTACCACTGGTGGGTCCCTGTGACGGGGAAAGGATATTTCCCATAATGTAAAAATGTAATTATTCAGACGTGACTAAAACGTAAAAGACGGTGTTCAAAATCTATTTAGTATCTATCAAGAAGTGGGTGGGCAGGTAGACAATTTACTGATATAAAATTTTAATGAAACAATTCTGAGCAGATGCACGGCTTGTGGGAGAGAGAGAGAGAAACAGTGACAGTGACTACAGATTGTTGACACGTTCAAGGGACCGAGAGAGTGAGTGAGTGAGATAAAGAGGCCGTCAGCCCTACCCAAGGTTAAATACTTCTGTCTGTGGCCAAGTGGAAGGTTTAAATGACTAGTTTCTTTAAAATACTCAAATCAGCAGGCTGTGTCTTATCCTAGAAAATAAGTAAATATCATACAAACGGTTCAGTGCTGATGTAATGCTGTTTAGGGTCTGATTGGATGAGATGCCTGTAGCTGGTTTTAGTGATACAGAGATTGCCTGGAGCAAAGGTGGCTGGTTTCTAGATAAATGGGAATGAAATCAAAATATTAAAGTCATATATATTTTTTTAATTGACCAAAGGTAGGAATAGAACAAAATCTAAATAATAGGACAGTATGGTCTTATTAGTTTAATATCTAACCTCTGTCCTTTTTGATTCATGATCTGCAGCTCATGAGTCAGAAACGGAGTTTGGCTAGTATTAGTGACTTTGGATGGGCTAGCTGGGTTCAGTATTGGTGTATCTGGACTATGTTATACTATAATAATTCCCCTCTGATTGGCACCCACAGAAGGTATCTGTGTGTGTCAAGGTTTAAATGATTTACAAAATCAAAGTAAAAATATAATCATTCAACAGGTTGGCTAAAAAGCGGCACACCTGTGGATTATTATAATCGAACAACAGGTTTGCTAGAAAATCAGCACCTGTGGATTATTAAACAGTACAAAATATAATCTAACAACAGGTTGGCTATAAGGCAGCGCCTGTGGATTATTAAACAGTTCACACAATATAATCTAACAACAGGTTGGCTAGAAGGCAGCGCCTGTGGATTATTAAGTGGTACAGTTCACACAATATAATATAACAACAGGTTGGCACCTGTGGATTATTAAGTGGTACAGTTCACACAATATAATCTAACAACAGGTTGGCACCTGTGGATTATTAAGTGGTAAAAAACAGATATGAATATATGTAGGCCTATCTATGTACAACTGTAGTTAAAAACCAAGGAAGAAATGTACGAGGCAATAAATATCTATGCACACACTGGTAGACGTCTGATATGCGCATATATATGTATTGACAGTATCTGTCCAAAAATAATAATAATAATAATAGTAATAAATAATAATATATATATATACAAGTACGGCCAATGAGCCTCGTGATAAAGTTAATACAATGTCAAAATTACAAGTCAAGGAACCGAACCAAAAGGTAACCTGTGTCTTGTAGTCAGCTGGACGGAAAATCCCCACACGTTTGAGGAATGTCTGTGAGCCGCTTGTCTCCAAAAACAATATTTGAAAAAGAGGCTGATTCTAAGATAGCTGAGCGGAAAGAGTCCTCGCGCGAAGAGGAGTCGTCCGGAGCCCCTCAGAGTCGACCGAGAAAAAAATCTAAATTTTTAAGGCTGATTCTAAACGCACCGTCCGAGAAAAATATTAATAATAATTATGATAATAATGTCGGACAGGCCTTTAACCGTTCGAAGGACCAATTAATAGAGTTTATAAAGGGTCGTAAATCCTGCTCTATGTTAATTAAAACTATTTGTAGTTAAACAGCTGAAAACCCAGTGTAAAAAGGATGAGACGAAATCAAAGGCAGACACAGGCTGGTTCTCAAATTAAAAGGTTGACATTGTATTAAGAGAAAGAATCCATCCACGAGGCACCGTACAGCAAAAATATCTCTCTGCCATTACAAAGACAGGCAATAGTATTTATACACAAGTTGGAGTCCGGACATCAGTTATGAGGTGGATCCTAACGATTGGTTAAGACCCTCAGACGTCAGATCATATCTGATGAGCTGTCAGGCATCAGGGTGTCATCATAATAAGTTGTTGTTCATCTTATAGTATCCTTGTGTACATCTTATGGTTTCATAAACAAGTTATCCCTTCGATATCATAGGACATGTGGCAGGTTTATCTGTGACAGGGTGACAGCTGACAGAGTACATTAGTGACGATGTCAGGTCATACAGAGATATAGGTCATGAATATGTAGATATTAGATCACAAAGCGTTGACCAAGACATGTTTTACTGATTGGAAACATATGGAGCCGGCACCAGATAGCAAATATGGAGGTGTTGTTGCTTTGTCATAGATGGTCAAGTTAACTCCAATGAGCTGTTATTGTATTCCTCCAGAGATAATCAGTGACCTTGGAGGGCCTGCGCTCTGTACAGCTCAAAACACATGCAGTCTCTAGAGGAAAGGAGAGACCTGATACTAGGATTAGTTTTGTCCAACCTCGAACTTAATAAAATCATAAGATTGGTAGGCAAACTTGAGTTATGCCAAGATGGCACACTAAAATAGGATATGAGGGCATATATATCAATATTGTCGACAAAAGACATAGTTTTAACTCTAACACTGCCTGTAATAGAAAAATATTCTAGATATGCAAATTTTAACAACCTTTCTGGACAATATATAGTCTGAGCTTTATCCCAACCATTTTTCAGAGAGAGAGGGTCAATAATAAGAGAGAACCATCAGTTTGAAGTAGAATGCTTCATTCGGATTTTGAAAACTGTGTTTTGGCTTGTGGTTATAAAAGGAGTGATAACACACAGATAGCTACCACCGATGCAAGGCTATCACATTTTTCCTAGCTCTAGGGGTGTATACCTACCCAAAAATCACTATGAGAATTAATCCCCCCAGATGGTAATGATGACCCCATTTTTGGGGTCCTGGCTCACGGACTATAACCACTGGCCCAGGATATTCATCAGGTATTGATCCCCATAATAAAGAAAATTACACATTTTAATAGGGAAATATCTAGATTTAGTTGTATTATGCACTTTCTGCTTGCCTGTCATTGTTGGGAGGTAGAAATATTGTTATGGCTCTATTCTTAACACTACATCTATGACTGAGCATATTTCTCCAGATGACAAACTATTATTAGGGTGAATACATTTTTAGATGCAACACTTTTTTAGCTTACATGTGTGTGTGTGTGTGTGTGTGTGTGTGTGTGTGTGTGTGTGTGTGTGTGTGTGTGTGTGTGTGTGTGTGTGTGTGTGTGTGTGTGTGTGTGTGTGTGTGTGTGTGTGTGTGTGTGTGTGTGTGTGTGTGTGTGTGTGTGTCGCATGCGCGCGCTATTGTGTTTGCCAGATGTTAGCCTCTATTTTGTCTACTTTGGTTATTTGATGCTTTCATGCAGATATGAAGCTTTGTATGCAGTGTTTTCTGTTGTATATGGAGACTTTCTGATCGTAGGAAGGAGGAAAAGAGGGACAGGGAGAGAGAGAGAGAGAGAGAGAGAGAGAGAGAGAGAGATCGGGTTGCGCGAGAGAGAAAACAACTCACGCCCGACTCTGTGTTTTTCACAGCTTGATTGTAAACGAGTAGCCTAGTTAATATGAAAAATAGAACATAGTTGCTCAATCTGTCTTTCGTTTAGGGTATTTTTGTAACCCCAAGGACACATATGGAACCAAATGGACCCCGAAGTGAAGGGCGCTTACGGCGCTAAATAGGGCATAAACGGTCAGAAAAGATCAGCAAAAATATGGCTTATGGGGGGGGGGGGGGGTCATGCATTTTCCTCCAGTCACTCAGGGGGGGTCACAGAAAAATAGTTGGTGGTCTGGGGGGGGGGTCAAGGAAAAAAAAGAAAACGAAATTACATCTGGACCAATACCAAAAATGTCCATTTGTCTTCATATATATATTTTTTTTAAATCCACATTTATGTATTAAATAAATCATGATTCTGTCCATTTTGAATAGCTTGTATACATGATTATTGTGAAATTGACAGATTGTTGTTCTCAGTTAATAAGGTAAGTTTATAAATGTCAGTATGGCCCCCCTACTCACTGTACCTTGTATGTTTAAAATAAAAGCATGAATAAATTAATCTGTCTATTATTTTTAAATAGCCTTGTATTGATGCACAATAACATGTATATTTATGAAACACAATTGTTTACATAATTATACAAATATGCTCCATCTCCCCATCAGTTTGGGGAAACATTGAAGACCCCTGGCCCCCTGTTCTTCTTTCGGGCTTATTTTCCAAGACCTGGTTGCTTATTTCTCTCACAGAGTCTGGCAACACTGCCAGAGACTATACATGCCGCGTTTAGATGCCTCAATAAAATTATACAGTGTGCAAAAAAAATCCTTTCTAAAAAGAATTGATTGGATAAAAACCTGTGATATGTTTTCTCTTATATTTCTGAACCGATTATCTGACAAAGGACACAAGTGTGTGTGTGTGTGTGTGTGTGTGTGTGTGTGTGTGTGTGTGTGTGTGTGTGTGTGTGTGTGTGTGTGTGTGTGTGTGTGTGTGTGTGTGCGTGTGCGTGCGCGCTTCCTGTCTCTGGGTCTGCACTGTGTACCGATGTGACGTTAGAATTCCACATGGAGAGAGAAGACCCGGACCTCCCTGTGTGTGTGGAGCAGACACTGTTGGTGTGGATCCCTCTGTGCTTCCTGTGGCTCTGTGGCCCCTGGCACCTCGCTGCTCTGTTCAGGGGCAGAGGACCAAAACATCTGCCCAGGCTCTATATCTACAAACAGGTAAAAACCCAAATTATGCTATACATCGTACGTCGGAAAACGCTTGTAGCGCTTGTAGGTCTGCTAGTTTCTGTGCACGTCACTGCCACCATGCCCTGTGGTGGCAGTGACGCCCCCCTTAACAAGTGCAGGGGGGGAGTAGGGAGTAAACCAAAGAACGATTGGTAATAAATAATTGGTGCCGTTTAGGTTTGGTTTATTTGTATTGTATAAACCCCACAAATCATTCAACATGTTGGTT
This sequence comes from Gymnoscopelus braueri, assembly GCF_963280865.1. Classification (NCBI taxonomy): domain Eukaryota; kingdom Metazoa; phylum Chordata; class Actinopteri; order Myctophiformes; family Myctophidae; genus Gymnoscopelus; species Gymnoscopelus braueri. The sequence goes on from NC_137608.1 coordinate 30,874,263, forward strand.
AAAAACAATCGTGGATAAAACACGTCTAGAAATGATTTCCTTTGTAGTACTCTCGCAAACAAACAAAAAGGTGACGTGTGTGAAAGACTGAAAGTCATGTAGGTATAATGAAACAAATACATTTACGTCACTCCAGTTTTTTAAATACACAATGACATGTAAAATAAAATAAAACGACACAGGGACACAGGGACTGTATCCACCAGCCGAGTTTTTGTTATCTTTTTAAGTGTTCTCATACCTGAGAAGAGGGAAGGCATATACAGTGGGTGAGGAAAGACTATATTGCTACATTGTTGACATACTGTATCACCAAAAATGACAGAGTGTGTCACATTCTTCAGTAATTGTCGGCATGTTGTATGACAAAGTATAAACTTCGCAAAGCAAAAAGCTTTGAGTATATTGACAACAACCTATAGGTGATTAATTTTGTTGCACAATGACGTGTCCATCATTCAAAACAAAAATAAAGCATAACCATCACCACCTAGAATATTGGCTAGTAATGTATGACACATTTGTGGAATTTTTATGTATATACCGTATCACCAGTGTCTACTACATTTTTGTCTTGCTCACACTTCTCCTCACTCACCCCTTCAGCTTATCACAGGTCTGCTGTTCCTGACGGCGATTGCAGGCCTGGCAGTGACATTAGGAGAGGATTATGGTCCTGGGACTGATACTAGTGCAACCGGGAGACATGCGGCGGTGTTTTATACCAACCCGACCCTGTTCGCTGTTTCATGGGTAAGTAGAGCAGATCTTAAATCGGACCATTCTTTTTTTTATTCAATTATTTTTTCTTTGAGGCTGTGTGAAGCACTTGAAGCGCTGACTCTTTCAATAAGTGCTTTCTTTCAAGTTTATTATTATTATTGTTATTATTATTATCGTTCTTTTCTAGCTCCTGCTTATGTTGTGTCAAGAGGGAGTGCGCCGTCGAGACGGAGCCGTCGATTCAGCCACTCTGTTTAACTTCTGGCTGCTGCTGGTGGTGTGTGACATCTTCCCCTTCCAGACCCTTCTGAGAGAGGCATGGAGACAGGTATGGAGTAGGGTTGGGATCCGGTATCGGAGGAACCGGATCCAACATTGAGGAACCGGAATCGGTTCCATCACATTTGGAACCATTTCCGGAACCGTTTTTTTTTTATCATCACACTGCCAAGAGCTGGCATGTGGACTTCACGTCTGCTATACAATTACAATACCAGGGGTTCTCAAACGTTTGAATATCAAGGACCACCATAACTCTGAGAGTGTACAAATGGAACCAAAAGGACCTGTGAGGGTCCATTTGGTTCCATTTGTACACTCAAGAGTCACAGACCTCAAGTAACCCAGAGGGTCCCTGTAACTCACTTTAAGAGCCAGTGAGGTTACGGTATATAGGAATATATAGGAATTGTTAAAGGGAACCGTTAAGGAATCGGACCGTTAAGGGGGAATCGTTAAGAAATCGTTAAAATCCTAAAGGATCCGATTCCCAACCCTAGTATGGACAGAGAACCTGGCAGTCTGCTGTAGAAATAGAACAGGGAAGGACTTGCACACAGGAATAAAGACATCAGACTATAATAGGTCACTCCACTGGCTCCCGCCCGTCTGTTTTAGAATTGATTTTAATATGTTATTGTTTGTTTTTAGGCTGGCTTCAAGTAAACCAGTGGTACTCAAATATTTTCATGAAAATGTTTTGTGCCACAGGGAGTTGGACTGTTTCAAAAACAATATTCCAAACATTCCACATTTTATTGCAAGAGTTTTTGAAAATAGCAGATCTACAAGCTCACAACGCGTCGCATTGCTGATTTTGTAGATCTGCTATTTTCAAACAGCCGACGGTTTAAAGAGCTCATGCAAGTAAGTTGCTTCGTTTGGACTTGTTGTCCTAGACCTGATTGCTTATTTCTCTCCCAAAAGATGGCAACACTGATCAGGTATGGTCATTTAAATACAAATAATAACATGTTTTACTCTATTTTTAACTCTATGGTTTGTCCACATTCACTTTCCGTACTTGGAGCAGCGCAGCACTAGTGTTGCCAGGTCTGCTTATTATAAGCGACTTTGGGCTTGTTTTTCTGTAAAGTTGCTTGTAAATATTGGTTAGCTGCGGGTTGCATTTTTTTTGCCTCGTTTCTAAAGTGTAGTTGCTATTTGGGCTTGTTTCCATTTTTTATTAAAATGTTTTGTGCCAGGGAGCATTTGTGTTAGACTCAGAGAATGTTTCAAAAAATATTCCAAATATGAAAATTACAGATGCAAGCTTGTGAGCTTAGATCGTCTATTTTCAAATAGCCAATGCATAGGTTTAAGTGCTCATGTGGCCTAATTTGCTTCTTTTGGGGCTTGTTTTCCTAGACCTGGTTGCTTATTTCTCTCACAAAATATGGCAACACCGACGTAAACAGGAAGTGAACATTGTGGATCATGGTGTGCAATTAATTTTGGCACATTTGTGGGGGATCTTTCATAATTATAGTCGTTTTCAAGAAGCAGTTAAAGTAAGCTAGTACTACGCGCTTAACGGTAATATCAAGGGTAATTTAACTAACGACACTAACTATGTGCCATTGTTGGCTTTGGGGATGATGAGGTGAGGGGTTCAGAGCCAGCAGCTTGTGTCAGATCATCATGACTCCTAGCATAATTTTGGACAAATAATAGAAATCTACTCCATACCACCATGTATGGTGCATTATTAGCCGCGAACAACTTAGATGCAAATGGAACACCGAGTGCAGCAAGACACGTTTTGGTTGATTGATTTAATACTTTATTTGTCAACAATTTAAACAGCACGAAGGTACAGTAAAACATTTAGGCTAAAAGGTAACACTGTTTCCATTGTGGTCCTGTGTATCACAGAGCAACGTTACTGTTGCAACAATGCTTGACCGCTTATGCTCAGTATGGTTCTGGTTTGGCTCCAATCGGCCAGGTTTCTTCCTCGGCACTGTTCTATTGTTAACAGCAATGGTGCTTATGTACTCTGGAGGCATTCAATCTAGTTTAAGTTTAGGCCCAGGTGGAGACTTCCCAAGGTTCAAAGGTAAGCATCACATTAATCCATGATATTCTTGATATCCCTACCTGAGAACTATGACCAGAGTTGACCTGAAAACCACCCAATAAAGGCATCCACAACCAAAGTAACTACAGCAAATCTCTCTTTCTGTCAACCCTTGCTTTCTGTTACAGACCCGTTGCTTTATGCGTTCAGTCATGAGGATTTGTCTTCTCTTCTCGTCAATATTATTCTCCTGTTGTTGCTTGGACCGTGTCAGGAGCGACGCTGGGGAACAGCTGCCTTCCTTGCCCTCTCCATCCTGTCCACTGTCATTTTACCACCCCTGTATACCCTTGTCATTTTTATTGGTGGGGGTGAGACTAGTCGGATATGTGGTTACTCCGCCACTCAGCTGGCGCTGTTTACAGCTCAGTGTCGCCAGGTGACACGAAGGAAGCTCTTACGATGTGTACCAGTCTGGTTTCTTCCATGGCTTTATCTACTCCTCAGTCTGCTGTTGTTGCCAAGTACACCAGCCCTGCTTCACTTCTGCGCCATATGCATTGGGCATAACTGTATCCTTGTCTGCCACCTTTTACGTTTAAGTTTTACTTGTTAAAAAAAAGGGTCTGATGAAGTGTTGTTTTTCATTAATAGCCTACACCTCAATGACAACAACATGCTTTTTCCAGTCTTGCTACTTTATGTTACTTAATACATTTCAAAGATCATCTGTCCTTCGTTGGAATTTTACAGGAACTGGAGCACACAAGAATCTTTGCCTTCATTTCTGATTGGGCATGCATTGTCACCTCTACCAGGTTCAGACTGCCCACCTACTCTACCTCACCGAGGTGTGAATCATCTCAGTCAAGTCAATAAATAGCATCATTGCATTATGCCCACTCCCCTCTTGACTCATGATGATGACTACATTGACTATGTAACTTCCATCCTATGTTACAGATCCGGATCACTCTCTCACACAATTCCCACAAATCAGACAGCTCCTTCCAGTTGGCCCCCCATGAGAGATCCTTCAGTTTTGAATCAACGGCCATGGTTAGACCCTGTCCCTCCTTGGATCGTGGAAGGGTCCACTCCTATGTCAGAGGCTCAGCTAATGGAGGAACAGATGCTACGGGCTGGAATAATGGCCTCCTTACAGGATGTTCCAGAGGACCCAAGTGCAAAAGTGGAGGTGGCAAAGTCATCAGTGTCCTCTCTCAGGTTTGTGTTAGTTGTAGCTTAGACGTGCTGATTTAGTTTTTTAGGAATTGGGTGTAGTCTTAAAGGTAGGGTAAGGGTAATATTTGTTAAAATAATTGTTCAATAGCGCTATATTCTGATAACAATCGTTGCTATAGACTATAGTGTGTTTGTTCAGCAACAGGGGTCTCCCTGTTTCTCTAGCTCTCAGAGGTTTGGTATCAATTTTGTCCAATCAGTACAGAGACAAAATATTAAACTGGAACACTATCAAATTGAAGCTAATGGGTACTCTCTCGTGATTGGATTAAATTTGGCAACTCACTTGAAAATATATTTTCAGTTTATTAAAGCGCTGGAGAGACGGGGAGACCCTAGTTATTGAACAAACTCTATAGCAATGATTGCTATCATCAGAATAAAGAGCTTTAACGTTTTATCAAAACACTTTTTGTTTTGACCAAAAACTATCACTTACCCTACCTTTAACTTGGTCTCCCTGATGTAATTCATTTTCATGTTTGTAAGTATTAACTCATATTATTCTTAGAATTGTGTTGCAATTGATCAAAAGACTAATGGTGAAGTTTAACTTCAGATTGCAGCAACTAGAAAAGATGGGCTTCCCTACTGAGAAGGCTGTGGTGGCGTTGGCTGCTTCAAAACAGCTAGATGGCGCCATTTCTCTACTCATCAATGACCGTGTTGGGGATGAGGCGGTGGTAATAACAAAGGGAAAGAGCCCTCTGCCACCACAGGGTCCCTGAAGCAATGTCAGACTCTTGTGCCAGTTTATTAGTCAGGCTATGAAAAATGCTTGATTTGTACAACATTTGTTTAGATGCTTGGGTTTTGCTGAGCTTAACTGATGTTAAATGTTCCCTGTGGGTTAATAAGGAGGTTTCTCATTATATGAGTTCTAATGAAGGAGTAGGCTATGAACTGTAAGTGTGTGAGCTTATTTAGCAGCAGGTATAATCACTAGGTTTAGCAAACAGTTTGCTCTAATGTACATAAAATATATATTGTACATCAGATATTTTTTTTCGTTCAGAGAAAGTGGCTGTACAAGAAATAGAAAAAAAAAAATGATTTACCGGTATACAAAACAAAAGTAATCTGGCTAATTTATGAAGATTGCTGATGTCATCATAAGCTTTGCTATAATGACAAAGTGCAGAGTGTAAAGTCGGTTGGATCAGCAGTTGAAATCAATCTATAAATCCATGAATCCCTGTCTGTCTTTGTCCCTTTTATGTCCATATATGGGGATCTCAGGGATTCTGCACGTAGTAGTCTGACAACGGGTACAATAGGTATTGTATAACCGGAGGGTCATGCGTTCCCAACGGGCATCGCCTAGTTACGACAAACTGAGGACAGGTGACCTGTTAAAAACACTGAACATGTTTTTATTATACCAACCATCTAGACAGGATTATCTTAACACAACACATTTGCAAGCAATAAAAAAAAACTCAAAATATAAAATGAAGTTACACATACCAGCATACAAAACAAGAAACTACAGTTGATCATAATTTTAAATAATTCACAACATATTTGTAAGATGAGAAAGCAATTATCAAGTCTTTTTCATTCTTTAAAACCAGTTTAAATTTACCATGTAATATTGGGCAAAATGCGTTCAAACTCCATTAAGTTTAACTATTTCTTATTTGCGTGTGCATGAGTCTGAATGTCAGTCTATGTGTTTGCAGTGGAGGGGAGAAGTGTATTAAAAGCTGACACTAGTAACAGAGAGTTTGAAATGGAATGCCAGACAGTTAATAAACTAATGATACCTTTGACTTCTGATGTGGTTTTTGGTTCTTCTAAGGCTTATGATAGTTGCATATCCACTGGCTATGCAAAATAACTGAAATGCAGTGTGGTTTGTGCTTCTTTTGGACACAAATAAATGTAAGTATAGTACATTTCTTAATGTGTATTTAAAGGGGAATAAGCCAACTCACACCAATAAACTTTAGATCAGATCACTGACAGCAACTGATATCTCAGTGAGAGGAGATGTCTTCATCTTTTTAGTGCACTACATAACATCAAGTTAAACAATACAATAGACGTATAAAAAATATTAGAGGAAGAGGTTTGTTTGTGTAATTGTGTCCTGCAAATTGTACATGCTCAATATACTTAAATAATGAAATCTCTTCAGATTCCAGACACATTGTGAAAGACAAAACAAACTCTGATCCAGCCTCTTTTTTTTCCTCTCACATCCGATTCCCCCCTTTTTACTCTTAAAGACCCATATTGGCCAGAATAGTTTCCAGCTTATTGAGCACCACAGAAGATTCTTAAAAAGATTTTCCTTTTATCCACCATGAATTGCTTGTTTATTTTCCTGAGGCTGAAGTCCCAAGCTGTGGCCACACACAATGAGTGAGCTTCTGGGTCTATAAGGAGAACAGTGTTGGGTATGGGGTGGGGTCATACTCATTCCCAATGAAGGTGCCAAGGTGGGCATTCTGGAGTATCAGTGGAGTTTCCCTGAGGTGTTCCCCATCTTTAATCAGATGGTTCAGCCCAGAGGGGTATGAGATAAGGTCTGAATCAGTTGAGTGCCAGAGAGACCAAAAAGGAGGGTGTGGTTGACCCAGCCTCTGATCCTCAGGTTCACCGGGCGCTACTTCCCTCGAACCTTGGTGTCCGAGGAGAGAGGAGGCGAGGCAAGTCGAAATGGAAATCCTCCTGCTCGCTTATCTCTGTAGAAACTTGGGGATGCCGTGCCATACAGGCCGTCCCCAGACCCCAGATCAGGCTCTGTCGAAGATAGAAAGGAGTTGGGACCAGGCTACCCTACCAACCAATGCATGTCCACATAACCAGACTCTACTTTGACGTATCCAATCAATCAGTTACTACTGAGGAGGCTTGAAGAATCTGATTGGCAATAGATTTGATTGTGTCATTTTATTTCTTTACATGTTAAATCTACAATCCAAGTGGTTGGTCTCCCTACTCTTACATTAAGAAATTTCAACCTGGGTGTAGGGTAGGAGACCTACTGGTTGACATCAGCAATAAGGTTATTTGAAGCAGACGGCCATAGACAGCCATTGATCTGCCATCTTGGCTGTAGTTTGAACGTTACAGTTACTTCTCTCTGTTGGGAGAGGCAGACAATGGATATACAACTTACGGATTGTAGCTTTAATTCATAAAGCTCAAGCTTTCACTACAACATGATTAGCTGAAACAATAAGAAGTCCATAATTTCCTAACATTGCTGTAATTGAGGTCAGGTGTATGACATGCATTGGTATACATAACCTTGTAAAGGACAAACCTATGGTGCATAACATTCTATTAAGTTTCATAGTTTCAAAATAAAGTCATAATTCTTCAGTTGTACAGTACTGTATGAGGAAAAAAATAATCATATATTTCACATAATTATGTTCAGTTTGTGTGCCTACTGGTCATCCCTATAGCCACAAAACCCTTAGCTCCTGTGCCAATAGGGGCCATGTGGCTATTTGCAGTACAGCTGTAGAAGGATGTCTCTCTGTATTACCTGGCCAGATGATAGCCTCCAGCAACGTCACCCTGCGAGCCAGAAGCTCAAGGTCTGCCTGCAAGTCTTGGAACATCTGCAAGCTAATGTCCTATCAAAGAGCAGTGACAAGGGGGTTTGTGTGAGGGGGTGGAAACAGCAGTCCAGGTCCTGGGGCTGCTTGCGACTGATCACACTGTGTCTCCAAAGAGTGAAGTTTGATGGGGATGTGAGACTCCACCCTACTTGACCCCTGCCTAAAGCTGACCCTATCTCAGGCCTCCTACTCACCATGAATACCGATCATAGTTTCGAGGATTAAAACCCTCTCAGCTAAGATCTTCAGCGCCTCTCTGATCTGATGTATTCCGTCCCCCTGTGAAGATAGATACAGCCGTCAAGGTAAAGAGCACAAGCCAAACGCCTGCTCGCCATGGTGCAAGTAAATTTCTTTCTTTCAATTCATTACAGCAGTTAGAAGGTTAAAAACAGTCCATGTATCTGCCCAGCACTCATTGACATTATCCTATCCTTATATCTCTCTACCTCCCTCATTCACTGGCCATGCTGCTATACTAAGCCAGTCTCTGCCATGCCGGGCTGGCCAACAACACCATGCACATTACAGACCAGCCACATGTTGGTGACATAACACAGCTGACGTCCATTGTCCCAGCATTGATCATGCCATTCACATTCCATTTTGATAGGTAGCCATTCAGCCAGGCAAGTATTTTCATAACCACATAATATTTCACTCAATACTGCTGTGGTTACAATAGTAGAAACACATCAGAGTTTGACTACATGAAACCAGTAATATTTTACTTTTAAATCTATGTCATTTGGGTTTATTTATTTAAATTGTTGCTGGCTTTGAGTCATCCCTACAGAAATAAACATGACAAAGTTGAAGTAGAGATGTTAGACAGATGCATTCAAGAACATCACATTTACGATGCAATAGAAATCATGCAAAGAATAGTTCATGCTATTGGTGTCTGGGTGAGCGATTCCCTCTAAGAAATGTATTAATGAGATAAGCCCATGGTATATTTCTACAGAAAAAGGCAACGTTTGAGTAGGTCACCTAATTCTGTATACATGATTGTTTATAACGGAATTCAATAGCAAGCTTATGGAAGGTTGGAGCTTAGAGAATTGTCATTTTTCTTTGTTATCTGCATAATTTTTCTTTCTCCATAAATCACATTCTGTAGTTTATTTTTACATCCAGAAAATAAATTGCAGTTGGTGCAGCTGTTAAAGATGGAACCATGCAGCATTGCATTATGGGGTAAAAGAGGATAGCTGTATCCACTCCACTCACCTCAGAACACACCACCCCCTAAACCCACCACCAAAACATATGGAGCGATTTGGCATATACATTTACACTAATTTTCTTGGGTGTTCAATGAAATGTCAACGACAAGATGTAAGATAGAGCGGTGTTTTCTCAATTAAGACAATAATCAGATTCTAACTAGTTACACTATTTCAGTCATCAGATTGTGTTTGTATGTGTATGTACTGTATATGCCAAAGTCAGATGCTGAGAATGTGACTGTGAAAGGTAGCCATGGGGACAGTAGCTTGCAGAGGGAGTCAGACAGCTTTAGGGTGGAGAGGACAGTGTCATGACGAGGGACAACAGTCCAGAGCACACCCCAAGGACCAAGACGTTAATATCAACACCAAATAACACACAACAAATCATACACACACACGCACACGCACACACACACACACACAGTCAAACAGTCAAACATAAAAAAAAAAACACACATACGATCATTATCCATAAGTAAGATGGTATGATCTTTGAACACAAGTGCAAGAGATGCAACTGAACACCACTGTGTGGTCAATCACAATCATGTTAACATGGTGAGTGTAAAAAAACAAATAAAAAAAGGGGGCGGGGGGGGGGGATTATAACCATGACCTAAAGCTGTAGATCATGGTTATATCAAACTGAAGTCACTGAATAGATTGATTGTTGTGCCAAGTGAACTTGTAGTAGCATAAGTAAAGATCTCTTACATTTAGATTGTTCTTGTAAAATAAGAAAGAGGTAAAAGAAAAGCAGGGATTAGACAGACACAAAGTAAATGTTTTTAAGGAACACTTCCCCTTTTTGTACCTAGTACCTAAATGCACCTGTCCATGATATCATCGGCAAGGATTTCAAGCACATGGAAACAGCTTTTCTCTTCCTAGAAGGCTAACTCATTCAAATACTAACCATGGTTGTTGCATCAAAATCAAAGTTTACAATGTACAGTAGCTTGAAAACCCTGCCAATGATGTAATCGGTAGGTACAGTACATTTTGAGCTATCCATACAGCCTGTGTGAGTACAGACAAAAATGATGCCATTATGGTACCAAATGGTACCATTATCCTATAGTGGGCATTCGTGAGGACCAATAAGGAAATAAGGTTGAAAAAAGGCGAAGAGTTCCTTTAATACTCCACATAAATCTTCAGCTTGGGGATTCAACTAATGTTTTAAGGGGGAGACTCCTTATTGGAGCTTTTCACTGTTTTGTATTATTTCACATGTAATTGATTTATTTGTTCTTGTTTTGTTCTGTAGAATTATTTTGATTACAGCTGTATGTACCGTATTATTCCAGTTAATTTGTGTTCCAGCTAAATGCTTTTATTTTTAAGGTGTTGGGCAAATTGGGGAGCACAGGTGGATTTATTTAAGTCATCAGACAGGGACAGAATCACATTCAGTAGGCACCGGGCAGGTGCACAGTTCTTTTTACCAGCGTCAGGGTCAGAGTCCGGCAGACATTGCCATGAAGTTTGCTGTTTTTATCTGTAAAAGAAGCTGAATAAAATGCCACCAACCTGCACTGCTTGACTGGACATTGGACTAATTTTCTGGCTGTGTAAGATTCCCTTGTTGTTGTTTTGAAGACAATTTGCCACTACACTCCCCTCTGTCCTCAACCTGTGCTACTCTTACTTAGTAAGTATGTGAGGTACAGGGCAAGTACACACGCCACCAAAACATCACCTCTCTTACCGGCAGGCCCTTCTCTCCTGGCTCTCCCTTGAGACCTGATGCTCCCTGTGGAAAACATTAACAGAAAAACATTGGACACACTTTATTTTAAATGACATCCATAAAAGTGGTTCCAGCAGCATACTAAGATAGAAAGAACCCATTCTTTCCAAGTTTGTGGTGTTGCTGGTTAGTGTAGTTTACAGTAATTTAACCAGCTGTGACATGTGTTGATGTTTCTGCACACACTGGTTTATTCTGGCCTTATTCCCCAGGGCCATAGTGCAGCAAGGTGGAGGTGGCTTACCGACTCTCCTCTGAAGCCCCTCTCTCCCGGATAACCCAAAGGACCCTGAGAAACCAAAGGCAGAGGTCTGTTTAAAGAAGTTGAGGAAATAAAAAAGAGTTGAATGTGAAAAGAACCACCAAATGTCATTGAACTCTGGATGTCATACTCACTCTCTCCCCTCGCTCTCCTTTTGGCCCCACAGGGCCCTGAATTCCAGAGGCTCCAGGTTTCCCCTATAAAGAGGTAGAAAAGACATTGAAATTCACAACAATCAAATTGTACAGCCACAAATGGAAAAGTGATTAGACAGACAGACAGACAGACAGACAGACAGACAGACAGACAGACAGACAGACAGACAGACAGACAGACAGACATTTGCTCCTTTTTAAAAGGTGTATAACTTTAGTAAAGTATTCTGAGAGCTCACATTCTGTGCTGCTGGGCCAGGTGGTCCTACTGGGCCTTTGGGACCTGGTGGACCTGTGTATGAAACATAACAATTAGTATTCAAGCTGTGAAGATCTTTTACATTCAGGGAGCGGAACCTGTCAGCGGTGATCCCCTTCATCAACTTCCAAAAAGCTTTTGACACCATTCACTGAGGGAAACTCATGAACATTCTTCAGGCCTACGAGGGTTCCTGAGAAGATGGTTCAGATAGATAGATAGATAGCTTTTATTGTCATTCAACATATACATGAAATGCATAAATGAACTAAACTTGCTATGATCTAGAACTACTCCTAGTTAAAAGGATGCTAAAATACTACAATACTAAAAACACAGTTCATGATGAAACAAAATATTGCACAACAATAGGAGCATGTGTGCAGCATATAGGAAGAAGGATAGGGAATATTGCACTTGTACAAGTTCACAAGTCTGATGGTCCTGATGATCTTCTCCGCTGTCCTCAACACTCTCTGCACAGTTTTCCAGTCTGATGCATTGCAGCTTCCAGACCAGACAGAGATGTAGTTGGTCAGGATGCTCTCTATAGTGCCCCTGTAGAATATAGTGAGGATGGGAGGGGGGAGTTGGGCTCATCTCATCCGGCATAGAAAGAACAGACTTTTCTGTGCTCTCTTTACAAGAGAGGCCGTATTTGAGGACCATGTCAGACTGTCTGTGATCTGTACCCCCAAGGAACTTGGTGCTACTACCTCCACTGCAGTGTCATTTATGAGGAGTGGTGTGTGGCTGTGCTGGTTCCGTCTGAAGTCAACAATGATCTCTTTTGTCTGGTTGACATTCAGGACCAGATTGTGTGTGTTGCACCAGCCCACCAACTGTCTCACTTCCTCCCTGTAGGCGTCCTCGTTGTCGTCCCTGATGAGGCCCACGACTGTCGTGTCGTCTGCGTATTTCACCATGTGGTCGGTACTGAACCTAGCACAGCAGTCATGGATCATCAAGGTGAACAGCAGTGGACTCAAAACACAGCCCTGGGGAGAGCCAGTGCTCAGGGAGATGACGTTGGAGTTATTGTTTCCGACCCGCAAAGATTGAGGTCTGTTTGTTAGGAAGTCCAGCAGCCAGTTACACAGGGGGGTGCCAAGGCCCAGGGGGTCCAGTTTGTCAACCAGTTGCTGAGGGATAATAGTGTTGAATGCTGAGCTGAAGTCCAAGAACAGCATACGCACACTGGTGTTCTTCCCCTCTAGATGTGCTAGGCTCCGGTGTAGGACAGAGGCAATGGCATCCTCTGTAGAGCGATTAGCACGGTAGGCAAACTGGAACGGGTCAACATTTGACCCGTTAATGTGGGGGGGGAGTCTGGAAACGATATGAGCCTTTACTAGCCTCTCGAAGCACTTCATCATTATGGGGGTGAGTGCAACTGGGCGGTAATCATTGTAATCACTGTGAGGACCGGGGCCAGCTGATCAGATGATAGAGGCAACTATAGCTGGACTCGAGCCAAGGTTCAGACGCATTCTGGTGACACTAAAGAGTCCTTGCGGGCGTCCTACAGGGTGACACCTGGTCCCCTTCCTGTTTATTGTAGAGATGGACCACGCCCTGACACTCGCAATCAGCGGCAGGGAGAAGACACTGGGATTCATGCTGGTCCCGAGGAAGACTAGGCATAGAGTACATCCCATTACGATGAAGAACCTCGACTATGCAGATGACATCGCCCTAGTCTCGGATACAGCAAAGAAAGGAAGAGAACTACCAATGGCAGTAGAAATGGAGTGTAGGAAGATCGGCTTCAAGCTCAATGCCAAGAAAACAAAAGTATTGGCATTTAATACAGAGGACAAAACCATTGCCACTGCCGATGGGACGGTGCTCGAGGTAGTCGAGGACTTCAAATATCTCGGTGCCTGGACTGCTTCAACGGTCCGAAGGTCCGGAGGGCACTTGCCTGGAATGCCCTGCATGAGATGAGGAGAGTGTGGAAATCTGACATGGGAGATGACCTCAAGAGGCGGCTGTTCGGAGCTACAATGGAGTCAGTACTGCTGTATGGGGCAGAGACATGGACGCTCACAGTACAGCAGAAAAAGGCGCTGGATTGCATCTACACAACAACAGCGCCGAAATAGTGCCCTGAGGCTGCTGAAGTAGCAGTAAAACGCTACCGAAACACGTAGACAGTACCCCTAACCCCGCTGGTGAAGCAGAATAGGCTCATTGTCACATGAATACCCGCGGTATAGGGAACTATGAAACCATAAAAACACACCATTTCTATCAGAGTTATTAAACAGGTCTGACAATAGTGACACAGAGGTGCCAGTGTGGGGTCGAGAGAAATACCCACCAACAGGTCCAGGAGGACCTTGAGGTCCTGGGATTGGTGGCCCTCGTGAGTCATGGAATGTGTTGGAGTGGAAGAGGTCTTTTCCCTGACCTGAAGTGAAAAAATAAGTTGATCATCTTAGTCTTGTCGCCAAGGATAATGAAAACATTATTTGTGACACAAACTACTCCTTCCAAAGAAATATTCCAACATAATAGAATATGTATTGTATTGTGATTCTGGCTTCATGTACTACAATACTAACACCAAACAACAAATAAACAAATAAAATACAATACAATGTAATAATGATGAAACAAAAAAAATAAGATATATTATGCTTGTGAAGTAATAATCAAATAATTTGCAAATGTTTCTAATGATCACAATGGGGTAACTGTCTAGTTGGTGGGGTAGCAGATTCATCTCTTATCTCTTGTTTCTAGATACAGGATTTATTTAATATTTCTATAATAAAAAGTGTGATCATGCATTAGAGATTGAGATCAGAAAGGCTCTGAGGATATACTAAACAGTTATTGCCTGTAGGGGGCAGTGCATTCTCACAAACGCTCAGAATTTAGCTAAAAGCCTTGGCAGCAGTTGAAAATCTTGAACACTAAAACAATTAAAGAAAAGAAGGTGGTACACACAGGTTCTCTACAGCATGAACAAAAAGAAAAAGGAAAATAATTTACCGAAAATAATAATGATCTCTAAACCATTGTTTTCCATTCATACAAAATGTATGGAGTATGGTATAAATAACTCTTTCCATGCACTGATTCAGTGGACAGAGAGCAGAAGAATGGAATAGAGTGATATGTGAGAAAGGTAATTTGAGAGTGATAGAGGAAATGTGTGTGGTTATTGGGTTGTCTCATACTGACAGCGAACATAGTTCCAATCACAGCACTGGGTTTCAAGAGAAACGGGGTGAAATAAATGCCTGTTGGCCAGAAACATCTCCCAGCTGCCAGTTTCATACCAGTAATAGCTAAAGACCAGAAGTGACAGTCAAATAGTTCTCTTACTCTATTACTCTGACTTTGTCTAAGCTGATTTTTTTTTTTTTTACAAACGTCAAAGGAATTTGTCAACTTTATTTAAAGGTAGGGTAAGTGATTTTCTTTGGTTAAAATAAGTGATAAATAGCTCTATATTCTGATAGTACTCATCGCTATAGAGTGTTTGTTCAGTAACAGGAGTCTCCATGTCTCTCCAGCTCTTTATTGAACATTAGACTATAAAAATGAAGCTGATAAATGGGTACTCTCTCCTGATTGGCTGACATTTTGTCACCTACCTGAAAATGTATTTTCTGTTTATAGAGGTGGAGAGACAGGGAGACTCCTGTTACTGAACAAACACTCTATATAGCAATGATTACTATCACAATATAGAGCTTTAACCTTTTAACAAAAAAACTTTTGTTTTAATCAAAAAATAACCCTTTAATCTACAAATCTGTAACATTGTATTTCCCACATAAAGTCATGCAGAGACCAGCTTTTTCAGGTTGGTGAGGTACAGAACTGAACATTCTACAGTTGATTTCACAGTGGCTACTGGCTATTGGCCTATTAGACTGGTAGAATTAAAGGGTTATCCAGAGTTTGTCATTCATTCTGAAATGTCATTCAGCATGGAAAAATAAACTAATACAAAAACGACTAATCAACTAACAAAGTCTTTGCAGACTAACCGACCAATTGATCAATAATTATATAATATGTTATATATAATATGAGGGGACAGCCCTATCGTATTGCACCTTTTCTAGATGCAAATACTATGTCATATTACTGTTTTGGGGTTGTCATGCAGTAACATATTAATGAAGAACCAGATTTGAACCCAAGTAGCAGCAGGCCTCTGGGTTTCACAGAGGCCCAGACACACAGTTCTGTTCTGCACAGGGAATTCCAACCTCCACAACCAGACACAAAAGGCAATAAGCCAGTATTTTCCAAAGGACGCTTAACACAGAACCCCCACGTTCCCTATTTTCATTTCATGTTGAAATGAATGGCTCCCAGTGTGAAGAGTTCATTGCACCGATCTCAATTTACCCTGACGTCAACCAACAACTTACACATCTCTATATTCTGTGTGTCTGAGTGTTTTATGTATACCTAAACTAGGCTGGGTCATTGGCGTGGCTCCCATGTGGATCTCGGACTTGTGGCTATAGCATGTTATGTCAGTCATCTATGACGTATGTATGATGTGTGATTCCACATTTGGGCATGGTTTCAGCCCGATCAGAGCCCCTTTGATTTCCATTATAACATTTAAGTTCAATATTTCATCAAATATAAAGCATAAGTGAAGAAATCTGGACAGACAGACAGACAGAGCCACGGCGTAATAATAATAACACTGCTGTGCCGCTAAGCTTGAAAGTTAGGGTACGCCCCCACTCCCCTCCTCAGCTGTCTGCACTGACTACATCTGGAAGTTGTTCAGTGACATCAGTGGCGGACAGGTTCTTATCTCAGCATGTGGCATTTGTGTCAATACCAGACCTTCTCTGCCTCCAGTAAATGACCTTCGGTTCAATTCTGTTTTGGCTGGTAGACAGAATAGGGAGTTCCCATTCAAACATATTCCATACAATCAGCCCTTTACTATATTAGTGGTATATTACGTCTCTTTTCTTTCACTCCCCTGTGACTTGAAAGTTAAAAACCTCTCAGTTTGTGCCTGTAAGAACACTCATGAACATGCATAGCATCTAAAATACACAATACATACTTACTGATCTATGAGTAATGATACAAAGGAAGCGTGCACTTTAAAACAAAGGTTGAAATGACCAGTCCACACCTCTCACTAAACTACAGTATTTACAGTCTATAGCTTGACTATGTGTTGGACAGTCCTGGCAAATTGATTTCGTTTGAACTGATCGTCAAATCCACTGGTTTGGCCTAGAAAGAGACCACCTAATGTGAGGAGAAGGGGGTGGAGACGGTTGTCTGACAGGGATGGACTATCCATCTGGACATTCACCTTTGGGACAGCTCCAAACTCTTGGGTGTGAAAAGTTATGAGCTGCACTTTTACATACAAACCCAGAGTATGGTAATGTCATTAATTTCATACATTTGTGTGTGGAATACAATAGTTGCTATCCCTGGTCTTACCGCGGTCTGGTTCTGGGATCCGGGCACTGGCTGGTGCTGGGGGACCTGGGGGCCCAGGAGGTCCCGGAAGGCCTCTATCTGCTGAGAGACCTGGTGGACCACGGGGTCCTGACAGGGGAAATGATGGACATATGCTGTTATACTGACAGGAAGAGAAAGCACTGGGGAAATTAAATTCAAAAAGCATGGATCATCATTGCATATGGAAAGAAAGATACTTCTTGTTGTAGATGTACACTAATCCAGTGGTTTTCATCCAGTGGTCCTTGAGGGGGTACCAGGGGGTCCCCAGCGAAATGAGTTAACATAGCGTCATAATCATTTTAACCACTTAGCTTTGGCTATTCAAAAAGAGCAGATATACAAGCTCACATCGCGAGTGCCGCACTATGAGCTTGTATAGATCTGCTCTTTTTGAAAAATCTTGAAGTGTGCATATGTTTGAATATATATATTTTCTAAAGCATTTTTTTAACTCAAATCTCTGCTTCTGGGGGTCCCTGGCACAAAACATTTTCAGATGGGGGTCCGCGGCCAAATACATATCAATTTAGGGGTCCTTGGCATGAAAAAGGTTGAAAACCACCGCACTAATCACATCCGTCATCCTCTCACACGAGTGTGCGTGTACATGCACGCGTGTAAGCGTGTTTTTGATGTGCACGTCTGCGTGCACATCTCATCGACGCGTCTGTGTGTGCCTGAGCACATTGAGAGCAACAGCAGTCGGAGAGAGAGAGGAGGGGGGAAGTGTGGGCTGGAAGACTGTAATTAACAAGAAGAGCGCTCCTAATGGCCTGCTGCTGGGAGCTCATAGGGGGACCTGGGAAAACTCAAATAAACTCCATTACTGGCAATGATGTGTGTAGTAAATTAAAAGCTGCGTATACTCAGCCTGATCTCCAGAGAATACCGTAACATTGCACGGAACAGTGCACTTCATTCCGTGGATAGTCGCCTCGGAACTCCCAAATTGCGTGCATATGTACGGCGAGTCCCACGGTGGGCGTAACCAGTCGCAACACGGAAAAACCCGGAAGCAGAGCAGTCCCCACAATAAAATTTACGATTCTGTGCCTATCGGTACATAACTCAAACGGCGCTGAGTAGGCACAGGCGAATGTCCCACCGTTCAGGACGGCAACTCGGTCGCCTTAGCTCCCTCGGTGGTCCTTCACGGGGGGACAATTCGCCTGTGACTGCGCGCCTCCGAAATGGTTTTGTCACAAGGCAGCGCCGTACCATATGCACGCAATTCGGGAGTTCCGAGGCGGCTATCCACGGAATGAAGTGCACTCGTTCCGTGCAATGTTACGGTAATCTCTGGAGATCGGGTTAGTATACTAGCTAGTGTGTGGTGTGTGTGTGTGTGTGTGTGTGTGTGTGTGTGTGTGTGTGTGTGTGTGTGTGTGTGTGTGTGTGTGTGTGTGTGTGTGTGTGTGTGTGTGTGTGTGTGTGTGTGTGTGTGCGTGCGTGCTGGTATACATTCAAATAAAGTGTTAATTTGACTCTAAAAACTGATCATTGTGGATCCATGTTTACACTCTCCGAGTAAAATTTTCAACCTATCTTCAAATAATTGGTCCTCGTTAATGCTCATGATAAAACGATAGAAAATAAATCTACTGGGTCTGTGTACAGTTCAGAAACCCGCCTAGCAATCAAAAAACGTTTGGAAAAAAAAATCATTGTTGTTTTTTTTAAAACACGTTTATTTTGATTTTTATTAACGTGAGAACAATTACTTCCATTATAGCATGCTAACTTTCGAGAAATAGAAAGCCTGCAGTTCTATTAGCTTGGATTCCCCATTGATGATGTCACTGGTAGGCAGGTTCCTGAACTTTCCACAGCCCTCCTCTGAGACACAGAGTTGACAAAAATGGTACCATATTATAATGAGCATTAGTGAGGACCAGTAATATGAGGATAGGTTGAAAATGGGTGAAGTCGTCCTTTAAATTAAGACTCCAGATTTGACTGTGTGTGACTTATAGCCAATAGTGAGGCCACATAAGACTGTGGGTGAATGCGTTTTAGTGCCCCCTCCTCCTTCTGCCATTTTTTCTTTTGTTGGAGAAAGGCAAGAAAGAAAAACTGTCCCAGTGGCCCAGCTGGATCCATCCTAAAACCCAAACATAGTGCCTCACCTCCCCACCACAGCTACATCTGACCTCATTGTTTGCACTCCTCTGAGGTAATGCTGTGCTGTGTGCTCAACATGACCCCCCCCCCCCAGCACTGTCTCACCACCTCAAACTTTCCTCCTTCCTGTTTATGTAGTGGTAACAAGAATGATACAGTTGACAATAGGCACTGTTACTGCATCAGAATCACTGCTTTGCAAGCGTTGAATATCTTTGCGAGGTATTCGTCCATGTATGTCATTAAAGCTCTGGTGTGATTTGACGCCTCTCTGGTTCCTTTTCATACAGCCTTGATAAACATTGCACCCTGGGCTTTTGGTTGCCTGTTAGTCCAATCATCTCACCTGAGAGCCTGAAACTCATGGTCAGCAGCGCAGTGACACAGCTGGTTAGTGAAATTGGCTCTCTGGAGTCTATGTGTGATCAAATGACATCAGTGCAAACATCTCTGTTTTCCTGCACTATAATGAGCTCTAGAACAGCTGTGGGTTATAGCCTCGAAATGGGATTGTGTGTGTGTGCGTGCGTGCGTGCGTGCGTGCGTGCGTGCGTGCGTGCGTGACACTTTTGCAGCGAAAACGTGTTGATCTTTATAGCTGTGATTGAAACTCCTTTAACTCATTGTGTCATTGTGTAACACCATCACTTATCGTGACTTCATAACTTCTCCTCCACCATTGACGTAACAAAACATGCAGTGCTACATCTGGACTAAACACATTCTAGTGTCACGTACACACACACACACACACACACACACACACACACACACACACACACACACACACACACACACACACACACACACACACACACACACACACACACATTATGGAATTCAGCACTGCCGAGACATCATAGCTTTGGATACAAAACATAGCACTATCCGTGGGCACTCATGAAGTAATGGAGATACGAAAAACAATAACACAACAGGCATATGGAAATCATAAGGAGCCTGGACTTGTGTATATATAGCTCATGTTCATTTCAGATTGAAGTCACATGGCACTTCTTGGAAAGTGGGTTTATAGTTTAACTTTTGCTCTAAATCTCATCTCTACCCAGCAGCAGGCACAGAGCAGGGGTCATATGTCAACTTGAAAGGAGAGGCACTCCCTCCATGTTCCACAGAGAGGAAGAACAACAGCCTACAGCTACAGCAGATCTATGTTGAAACAAAGCTATTTCACCATGTATTATATTATCACTGAAGTCACAGGCTGCCCTCAGATTACGTTGTATTCCCTAAAAATCATTCATCATTTGCTTACAAAGTTTACCTAGAATACTGGTGACCATCGGGGACACTGGACAGATTTATGCTTCAATTTATGTTCTTGAACATCTCTGGCTACCTACAGACAGCTAGTATTGATTTAAAAACGAACTGAAGAAAGACCCACAGTTTCACCAAGTTATCACCATGATGTGTTCTTCATTCAAAGAAAGACAAACATTCTGTTGCCGGATGTCATGGCTTAGTCTATTGTATTGTGATTGAGCTACTGTAAGTGATTCTTCCACAACTGTTTCAAGTCTTTGGTAAATAGAAGAGAAGATTCTATTCTTGTTCTAAGGACAATGGGATGCTTCCACAACTGTTTCAAGTCTTTGGTAAATAGATGAGACGATTCTATTCTTGTTCTAAGGACAATGGGATGCAGGCAACTGGCCCACCACACCCCTCTCTCTCTCTCTCTCTCTCTCTCTCTCTCTCTCTCTCTCTCTCTCTCTCTCTCTCTCTCTCTCTCTCTCTCTCTCTCTCTCTCTCTCTCTCTCTCTCTCTCTCTCTCTCTCTCTCTCTCTCTCTCTCTCTCTCTCTCTCTCTCTCTCTCTCTCTCTCTCTCTCTCAACACACACTTATGTTTACGACTCTGTGTACTGACAAAACAAAATGTGTCAATGTCTTGTAAGACAAGGTTC